>NC_132905.1:75361746-75664776 GCF_047675955.1 Chlorocebus sabaeus
TGTTACGCCACTTACTCAGAAGGCTGAGGCAGAAGAATCGCTCGAACCCGGGAGGTGGAGATTGCAGTGAGCTGAGATCTTGCCATTGCACTCCAGCCTGGACAACAAGAGAGAAACTCCATCTCAAAAAAAAAAAAAAAAATACAGTTCTGAAGCATGCACCACTTGGAAAATACTCGTGGATTAGACGGTTGCATTATTCTCTGAATTTCACTCTGGCTTCTGTCTCCCCTACCCAGTTAAAACCTTATTTAGCATATAAATACAGAGGCCATTAATAAGGGCATCTATTACACAAGTGTGTTTGGTCCTTAATTGCCTCAGGGTTTTAGGTGAAAAGCTTCCAATTACATCATCAAGAATTAAGGATAACTGAGAAAGATAGTATTGTAAACAAAATTGCTCAGGCAAGCTGCTTTTCGATCTTTTGCATGTCTGCTGATTATAAATGGTCCTAAACACAAATACTAACTCTTCCCTAAAGCAAGACTTCACTACCTCTGCTTTAAATCCTGACAGCAGATAGTTACCTCTGAACCCACCTCTGCCTTTTGTCTCGCTAGGAGTTTCACGTCCTATTTTACTGAGGGAGCTTTCTCAAATCTTTGTCAAAATGGCTTTGAGTCCTCCCCACCCTTCTCTTGCAGCACTCTGACTCTCCAAAAAGAAATCTTTCCCTTCTCCAAGGGTAAGGACTGCCATTCTATGTGGATTTCTCGATTTCATCCCCTGCCTCCTCTAAAACCTCACCCGCAACTAACTCTGTTGCTCTGTATTGCTTTAAAAACTCACCATGTAATACAATTTGATGTAAACAACAAATTAGTTTTGGCATTGTACACATTTTCTCCACACTCTTTTATATTCTTCGTGTGCTGTTTTACTCTCTGGGACAGGGATATCTAATCCTATCTGCTGCTAATGCTCCTGGGGTCTGCTTGTCCAAGAAATGCTTAATCTCCAAACCACACCATTCATTTTAAACATCTCTGTGAATGATTTATGAACAACCTCTTCCTGAAAAGGCAGATGTCTTCAAAGCTATTAGCTTTTCCAATTCCTCTCCATAATCCCTACTTGAAATGCCCAGTTGTCAGCTGTGACATTGTATTTTAAATTCCCTGGATTCTGGATTTTCTCTAGTAAGTTAGCTTTCAGTATCATAGCGTGCTGTCTTTACCGTGAGCACTCCTTTAAAATTGCTTATACTTTTGTATACTTTCGCTTTTTCAAGGCTGATTTCAACTAACAGTAAATGTCTTAGCATAATTGATTGGAGGGCTCGAATTAGAAAATACCACTCCTTTGGCTGTTGGCAGCCTTTAGAATGTGTGTCACGTCTTTCCTGAAGAGCATCCAAACATCCCTCACATTGATCTTCCCTTTCATATCCTGTCCAGCTCCTGAAGGGAAGTCACATGGTTCTTTCGCCATGCCCTGGTTCCAGCTACACTGGAACTGGCTGCCTGTTACTCTGGGTGCTTAAGTGTTCTTCACATTGCGCAGGACTCTCACTGCCCTTGAGAGAGCATGCCTCTCCCAGACAGCTGACAGGCTTTCTTCATGGAGGACAGAATGTCCATTCGCCCTCAAAAGAGTCCATCTCTTTCTGTTGACTCTAAGCAGTCTGTTTCTGCCTGACTTTTGGAGATCTTACAGCATTCACATCCCCTTGCTGAGGTGAAACGAAGATGTGTTCATGCTTGAATGGCAGTCTTTTCCAGTATAATTTCTTTTATGCATCTTCAGTGGCAATTAAGTTTCAGTGTAAAATGAGTCAATTTGGGGAGCATAAAAGTCATAATATTATATTAACGAGCATTCCAAAAGATCCATAAATGATGCCAAAATATTTAAAAATTAAATTGACTTGCTTACATAATTGAACTCTTTAAAATTATATGCTTCACCTCTCAGTTTGAAAGACAAAATGCAGGTACTTTCTCAGGCCCCTCAAAGTGAATTTCGTGTCTGCCATGTTTCCTATATTTTAAATCAGAATTCTAAAATCTACCCTCCAAATGAAGTGAAAATCTCTTGATACAATAATAAAAAGGCATATGGAAAGTGCTATGTATTTATATAGATTTGGAGGAAAAGACAATTACTCCATTAAATAAATATAAATATCATATGAAGTAGAATGCATAAGTCACAGTTTTTAAGTATAAAACCTGGATTCAAATAAATATTATGTTGCAGAGGTCACTTGGGGACACTTTTCTTCTCTCTTATGCCAGAGGAAAAAACTCAAGTGTGAAATTTCCACCCATATCCCTCAGTGTTAACTGATAAATCTTCTATCTCGGAAAAGTTCAGGAAGTGTAGAGTGCATTATCAACAAGTATTTCATGTACTAAGTAACTTTAAGTCGTTTCTAATATATGAATGAAAGATTCTGGTTTTCTTTTCTTTTCTTTCTTTTTTTTTTTTTTTTTTTTTTTTTTTCCTGTGAGCTGTGAGTTTTTGAAAAGCTCAACAAACCACTCAAAAATTAGATGAGCCGCTGCTAATTTCCTTTGCAAGTTAGTTGGGACATACTTTATGTATAGACTATAATGCACATTTATGCTACTGAACAAACAAAATGTTAAGTGATGGTGGGAGAACTTCCCAGAGAAAACTTGTTAGCCTAGTAAATACTGTTGAAGTAAATATCTGAATAAATAACATAAAAATGTGGAGATTTGGAAGGTCACCAAGCCCTAGCCACTTATTTTCATCCATAACAGGAATCAGTTGCTCAGTGGACCATTTTGTTATGAGGTGTTGGTGATTTAACAAGTTGGCCCAAAGCAGTCGGAATCTAAAGTGAAAGATTTCATCTCTGTTGGGTTTTATTGGTGCACACTGGATTCTGTTGCTAGAATGGTCAAAGTTTTCTGCTTTTGGTATTCAAGAACCCAAGGAGAATGTAGTCGCCAATTTGCTACAGTGTTCCCTGCATTTGTTTTAGTGGTTTGTGTATGATTCTAGAAAGCTTTGTTAAAAACACTACCCTAGGATGATTTGCTGTCTACTTTTTAGAGTATGTAATTGCTCAAACTACTGTCCTAGATGTTTTAAATAGCATTGTAAATTTGTTGGGGAATATCATTTTATCCTTAGACTGCATGAAAATTGATCTTATGTAATAAAAAGCAATTTACTTGGATTATAAGAATGTGATTATGGGCTCTGTAAAATAATATCTAGCTTGACTGGAACTGCAGAGAACATGTTTGAGAGGCTTAAGCACAAATATTACCTGGCTGAGTGGTTTTGAACAATCACAGCAATCACTGGGGAAACCCAGGTGTCCTTTCTTCAAGCTCTCAAACTCCATGTTATTGGTATTTTAGACATTTTAAAATGTAAATGGGTATGTTTTCAAAATAAGCTGTATGTTTGTGACAACAGTAAACTCATAACTCTCTAAATCACCAAAAGAAATGAATGGATGAAGCAAGCTTAGTTGTGCATGAAACAGGAAATTTCCTCATTTCACTTATCTTTCTTTGTCTCCCCTCGTCCTCCCTTTTATTAGCCACCTATTTACTTGACTAAGAAAATAAGTCACTGACATTCAAAAACCATCTATTAAGTGTTTTCAACTTGCACAGCACGAAGTTCAATACAGAGGTTTCAACAGTATATGGGAGCAAATGCACTTTGATCTCATGGGGCTTGATCAGAGAAGGCAGAAAATTAGACAATCCAAATGATATGTGGTGAGGGCTATGACATAATCCCACAATTGTCTCGCAAACTCTAATTCTAAATAAGGCTTTGTTTCCACATGTCATTAAGCATATGTGATCCAGATGAATTATGGGAACATCTACTCTTTAGTTTTTCAGTTTCCATCGAAATGTTCACCAAAAGCAACTGCTACACTAACTGCATGCAACTGTTATTTCCCCGGAGGTCCCGTCTCTGGGTGAGAAAGCAATTAAAGTGAACTCATCTACAATTAGGGAAAAAAATCAAGCCCTAGTATAATAGTCATGGAAAAAAAGAAATACACAATCACGGATTATTTGCACTTCCTCTATTCTCTCCCTTAGGACATCTACTTGGCCTCTCCCATGACGATTCCAAATTCTGTGAAGAGACCTTTGGTTCCACAGAAGATAAGCGCTTAATGTCCTCCATCCTTACCAGTATTGATGCGTCTAAGCCCTGGTCCAAATGCACTTCAGCCACCATCACAGAATTCCTGGATGATGGCCATGGTATGTATCATTTAGAACACAGGCTGAGAAACAAAATTTGGGATTCTTGGGAGTTTGACTTCATTATATCCTCACAATATTCATCTTGCCCTCTAAGACAATAGTTGTTTGGATAATGTCAGAAGAAAGACCAAGGAAATTGATCATATATGGGTATGTACTGCCAACGTCCTTGGTGGCATTTTAGCTATGGTATTTTGGCTTTTGAATTGAAAAAGTTCAAAGGAGAAGCAGTGTGGAAGACCACACAGAATGCCTAGCTAGTGCCCTGAAAGTCTGGCTTTTATTTCTTCTTTTACCACTAGCTTCCTGTGAGAACTTTGGCAGACATCTTGGTTTCCCTGCTATTAATATGACTCTCAGAATTATTTGTTACATGCCTATTATAGGGGTGCAGTTAAGGTGTAGGTGACAATTCTACTGGATTCTCTTTATGGCAACATAAACCCAGAAGAGGAAGCTTTCTAGATTTGCACTGACTAGAAGAATTTGGTTTTATCCTGATAGCAGATTCTCCTGAAAGCAGAGTAAAAACTGCAGAACAGAAATAGAAAAGCAATCTCAATGATGGGAAAACACTTTAAGAACTTCAAAAGAAACTCTTGGCTTTATCCTTTCAATACAGTTCAGGAGCATAGCATACTTTATTAAATTCTATAAGACTAGGATTAGTGCTGTAAATGATATTAAAATACTGAGGAAGTTACAATTTTTAGAAATAATAAATTCCGACCCCTAAGTAATCTTTGAAACAAGCTGTTGCAAATTTCCTAGCATTCTTTAGTACTTTAAAATAATAAAAACACAGGAGGATAGATGCATTGGCATTGTAAAAAGTCTTCAGACATTATGTAGCTGAAATTTCCTATCTTACAGAAATGGACATATTCTCATTTATTTTATGTTCTCTTAAAATTTGTGTTTCTAAAACCAGTAGTTAAATTGAATGTGACAAATTATTGATCATAATAATTTTCTATAAAATTATCTCATTATATAGGGTTCAAAGTTGAATAATCTATGAAAACTGTCTTTTTCCCACTTCCACAAAGTTTATGACTTAATGTCCCATAACTTTTTAGTATGTTGACTGTTTTGAATTGTGGCTACATAATACCAGAACAATTGACAAATTCAAATTATTTCAGACATAAAGGCTGCATAGTTCTCTGATACCATGGAGCCAAAATATGTTCATTAACTCATTCTTGCTCCATTAGTGGTGAACAGGTAAAGATTTAGCTGCCTATTACTATATATTTGTATGTCTCATTTTGAAAAAGCAATCTGGGTCCAGCTTGGTTTAAAATATATCTCAATACAAAAAAAAAAGATGTTCTTTTTTAGCTGAAAAATTATCTCAATAATTTAAAGACTTGGAAACAACAATAAGAATTAGTGTATGAAGCTTTTCCTTTAGACCAATAATACAATGGTAATTTTATGTTTAGCTCAGTTTACATTGTGGATTAAATGCCCATAAAGTCCTAAAGTGAATGTGACCTTATTATCATCCTATCTGTGTTGATCAGGTCAATGTCTCATAAAGTCCTCTTGGGTGGAATCTTAAGTCTCCACTCACAATATTGCTTTTCTGTTTTACTTCTTTTCAGGTTTTCTGAAAATAAAATAACATTAATATTTTATTTCAAAATCACACGTTACACATTCCAAGAAGTTGAGCTAAACCTTGAATCACTAAATGAATGGATTTAGTTGCTAAGGCAGCAAATACTTATGGCTAAAATGAGACCAAATTTTTTTCCCTGTGCAAGTATTAGGTCAGCTAATTACAATGCTGGGGAGAATTTTGTTCCTAATTTTGAAATGATTCATTTATTTCATGTTTATGGAATTTGTGATCTTAATTTCTATGCAGTAAATATGCTTTCAGCATTGTCTTCATTTTTTTTAACATTAATTCTATATTTAAAGGAGTCCATGCTCTGATTTTTTAAAGATTTTACAACAAATTTACATATTTTTATATCTCTGTTTCTGTTCCAAAGGAATCAAGATAGAGAACAATTAAGAACATACTTTTAATAGAAATAGATCTTATTCATTTGCACTAATAAAAATGTATCTAAATTTCTCATATATATTTAATAAATTCAGTTACCAAAATTCATTGAACAGAAAATGCTTATAGTTTACCTATTTAATTTATTTCCTCCAATCTAGACTTTTTCACTTTTGAATATGTTGGTTTGGTTAGGCAGCCTTTTGTTTTGATAAAAATAATCCTATTTTATCAGTAGCTTATAACGTGAATAAAGTGATTTCAGAATAACAAAAACCAAAGAAAAGCAGTGTGGCACAATGACAAAGCTCAGTTATATCTTATTTCGTTTCAAAAGAGCATACTCAGATTCAGAATTGAAACAGTGATACTCCCTGTAGTGCTATTATTTAAAGATGAATTGAAATAACTTAATAACTTTTAAATTGTAACCAAAAAGCTGACTTAAGTCAATGTAAGTGAAAGTGTGACCATAGAAACTACTAAACCCGGCCGGGCGCGGTGGCTCACGCCTGTAATCCCAGCACTTTGGGAGGCTGAGGCAGGCGGATCACGAGGTCAGGAGATCCAGACCATCCTGGCTAACACGGTGAAACCCCGTCTCTACTAAAAATACAGAAAAAATTAGCCAGACATGGTGGCGGCACCTGTAGTCTCAGCTACTCGGAGGCTGAGGCAGGAGAATGGCCTGAACCTGGGAGGCAGAGCTTGCAGTGAGCCGAGGTCACACCACTGCACTCCAGCCTGGAGGACAGAGCAAGACTCTGTCTCAAAGAAAAAAAAAGAAACTACTAAACCCACTTTAGAGATGATTGAGGTTCTAACATCTCAACTGAAGAGCGTGGGAGAGAACTAAGAAGACAGTCAAAGCCCAAGATGATAGAATAACAAACAGATGCATCTTTGTTAGAAGACTAAACGATGTCACAAAACTCTATTATAAAACCTTTCAACTTTACCCGTAGGAAGATACGCAGGCTTCCACTCAGAGCCCATTTATTCCTATTTTACAGTTCTACCATTTTTCTGTTCTAATTTTCTAGGCCACTCGATTTTTTAAGCAATAAAATAGTCATGAGTGGTGAGGGTGAGGAGACTTTAGACAGGTAATCTGAGAGCAAGAAATGATACTATTTGACAATAAGAGAAAAGCTGTAAACAGCAGCTTGAGAACATGAAAGGCACTGTGGTCTAGTATCATTTTCTAAAGGTCAAAACCCCTATCTCACCAACACAGTCCCTCAAGTTAGCGCTATATTTCAGCATGATACAATAACTGACACACAGAAAAAAAATGATTTTCAATTATTTAGGAAAGTTAAACTGTGGCCCCTATAAAGGCAGAAAAGCAATTGCTATTTTTTAAGCAGGTAATCTCACAACACATATACAATTTTTTAATGGTACCTAAAGAGTACATTATAAATGGGTATTCCATTTATGTCTAATATCTTATCCCTCCCCCTCTCACCTTCAGTAATACTGGAGAAATGAGGTCAGAGAGTAAAATTAAATTCAAAGCATTTGATTTATTTTTAAAATTATTAGCCATAAGTAGCTGGACATTTGTAGCACTTGTCCACTGCCAAATGTAAATTCATTAGTACTGAGTGTTTCCTGATTTCGCTCCAACATGCAGAAATATGCAGCAATTAGGTTATGGTTGAAAAACCAGTGTGTGCTCACTCTAAAGTCACTATGTCTGCAGATTTGTGATTCAGAAAAGGAGAAGCCATGTCTCATGGGACCCCCCTGCTCCCAACCTTGGCCAAGATACTTGTAGACATTCTGCAGTGTTTATACAAGCTAGCTCTAGGCAAGCTGGCTAGGAGTATGATCCTCAAAAATAAAGGTAAGCACTGGCAAAGAAATTGTGCAGTGAAAGCAGGTTATTGAATTTCCTTTCTCAAATGCTTACTAACCTTGAGTCCAGAAAAGATAGCTGTGCCTGCTGTATCCCTGAGTCCACGGTGCCAGATGATGAGAAAGGTCACCACTTATGTAGATACAGCTCAAGAACACTCACAACATAGGTTGCTAAGGAAAATCTATAGATGGTTTTGAAAATTCGTCATGTAGTGTAAAGAGCTAATTTTACAGCCATTTACTGAACACAGAAATCTGCACATAAAATGATATTGGAAAACCAGTTCTCTGAACCTTTTGTTAAGTATAGACTGTAAAGCCAGCCAGGAGAGCTTAACATCAGTTTTTAAGGTGGAGTTAATAAAATTCAAAGCCAACACTATGGTTGTATCTTGATTTTCATACTAAATATGCTCTTTAATAGAGTGTGCAAATAAGACATATAGTTTAAGGCCACGGTGACATATTTTTAAAAACATTCCTTTATCCTCTATCACAGGGAATCTTTAATTTAATTTCCTTGCCATTACATCTGCTAAACAGTGTACCTAATGCATCTAACAGCTTCACACCCAGACCCCTTGAATTGCTTTTTGACAACAATTATCTGGTTTTTGGAAGTGCTCTTGTTCATTCTTATATCACTGGGTCCAAAATGAGTGATCAAAGAGCAGGCAAATGCACCCATTTATATTTTAACGTTAGACATTCAAGGAAAGACCTAAAAGCAGAGGGCCAAGGGTCGTGAGATGAAGAGAGGAAGCAAAGGGAGATAGTAAGCAGCGGTGTTAAGGCTTCTTTGGATGAGTTTCATTAGGAACATTAATTGATTTCTCCTAGATCATGAATATTTGGGTCATGCTCAATTTCATACCTGAGTATTGAAAAGGAAGAGAAGGTAGAAATAATTGTAGTGCTAGAAATAGGGAAGAAAAATTGAAAACAATAAAGAACAACAACTTTGAGACCAGGCATGGTGGCTCAAGTCCTGTAATCCCAGCACTTTGGGAGGCCAAGGTGGGCGGATCACTTGAGGTCAGGAGTTTGAAACCAGCCTGGCCAACGTGATGAAACACCATCTCTACGAAAACTACAAAAATCAGCTGGGCATGGTGGCGCACCCCTGTAATCCCAGCTATTCAGGAGGCTGAGGCAGGAGAATTGCTTGAACCTGGGAGATGAAGGTTGCAGTGAGCCGAGATCGTGCCACTACACTCCAGTCTGGGCAACAGAGCTAGACTCCATCAAAAACAACAACAACAACAAAAAGAACAACAACTCTGATAATTTTGGTTCACCATTAAGATGAGAGACAAATAGTACTATAAGTAAGATATATAAAACTAGAGATTTTTCTGTTCCATTTCCTGGAGGCATGGCATTCCTTCCATCACCTTTAGTGGAATTCTGCCAACACATTTTCTTACTGGTTCATCTCAAATCACAGCATTTTACTTTTAATTTTTTTGCCTTATTTTAAGCATTTAGTTTAACATGAATGGTAAAACATATATGCAATATGCACACATTCCTATTGACTTTCTTTTCTTTTTCTTTTTCTTTTTTTTTTTTTTTTTTTTTTTTGAGATGGAATTTCACTCTTTGTTGCCCAGGCTGGAGTGCAATGGCATGATCTTGGCTCACTGCAACCTCAGCCTCCCGGGTTCAAGTGATTCTTCTACCTCAGCCTCCCGAGTAGCTGGGACTACAGGTGCCTGCTACCACGCCCAGCTAATTTTTGCATTTTTAGTAGAGCTAGGGTTTCACCGTGTTGGCCAGGCTGGTCGCGAACTCCTGACCTCAGGTGATCCGCCCACCTCGGCCTCCCAAAGTGCTGGGATTACAGGCATGAGCCACCGAACCCAGCCTGACTTTATTTTATAGTCTATCTATTTACATATACACAATGTTAAAACAAAAGAAAAAAAGGAAGAAGGAAGGAAAGGAGAGAGGGAGGGAAAGAGAGAAGAAGAAACTTGCCAATTTGTAGAATAGACCAAACACAAAATGTTCGCAGCAAGGCCCAGATCAAATTTCAGACTACGATGAATTAAAACATATGTGAAGTAGATGTGAAGAAGTGGTTGAGAATAAAAGCAAAATAGGTTAAGAAAAAAATCAGCAGTAGGTTGGATGCTTCCAGAGGTCACTAGAAATGATACTGAAAGGTTGATCAGTTTCCCTTTTTACTCCTTCCCCAAACTGTATACATTTTTTAAACATAGAAAAATATATATCCAATCTGTTATTACTTAGATTTTAAACATTTTATACTGTGAGATTCAGACTTAGACTCTGTATTGATTTTTGTTATTGTTTCTTGCTATCATTCTGTCATTTGGTAGAGATGCTTGTACCTGTTTTGTTGCAAAAGGACGTAATTCAATGTAAAAATGAAATCATATATACTTTGGCATAAACAGAAATTGATGCAGCTACAAATCCTAGTACTGAGAATGCTGGCATAACACATTAATTGCAATTCTAAAATAAGTTATTTTATTTTAAGCAAGAAAAGGTCATCTCCACATGTATGACCTCTAAGGGAAAATTATAGAGCTGATATATCTTATTTTTAATAGAAAGCTAATATGTTACTTATTTTTAAAACTTATACTTCTAAGTTAAGCTTTTTAAGGAGATGCCACATCTTGAAATCTCCTTGTTGGAAGCCGATTTCAAATTGTTTGCATTACACATTTCTTTTCACTTGTCATCTACTAGTGAGGTAGAACAGGTGTCAGTGACTGTGTATGCATAGTCAGGTGGTGAGTTATTTTGACTCCAGAAAAATGCGGTAGATCCATGCCATGTGAATGCATACATGGTAAAGACTTCCTAACTAATATTTAGTTACCCAGTCCTATGGTCTGTGCTTTTTAGTAAAACTTAAAAAAAAAAAAGTTTCTTAAAACAGCGCTTTTGAAGAACTGGAAAACATTCTTGCAGACTCAGAGATCTGTTGACAGTCTTCTAACATCAGCAATCTGCCAAGCATCTCCTGGTGTACACAGTACTTCTTTTTTGATTCTGCAATGAAGATAATGTTTTTTGTGGAGTTATGAAGCCCTAATCGCGCTCTGTCTTATAAACAAACTTAGGGAGCTTTTACTATCATTCTTTCCTACTGACTTGATGTTGATGTTTTTCTTTTAACTTGGTGTTTTTCTCCCAAAGTTCTCTTTGGCTGGATACTTATTTTTAATGGTTTTCCTGGCTTGCCTTAAGAAGCTTTACCTCTCCAAACGTTCTGGCTCAGAAGTTAAACAGGAACTTTGCTCTTTATTCATTTTCATATAATGCCCCCAACACAGATTGACAAATTCTAGGGTATTCACTTTGAAGAAATTTGAATGCAGTCCTTAAAAATTTATGGTGTACTTAAAATGTGCTGAATATTCGATTTCTCAGTGGTGCATAAGGATTTGAATATGACTTTTTTGTTGAATAAAAAGAATAACTGTAATACATCTAAAAGACTGTGAAATATGCTGGGATAGAACTACCATTGCTTTGTATTTTTCTGGTCACCCTTCATATCTTTGTGAGGTAATTTCACATGTACAGTATCACAGTGAGAAGAGAAGCATTATGCAGATCTTGAAAATAAATTAAGGAGAGGTTAGCTAACTTAGCCAGGAGCATTCAACCATTTAGTGTTTCACCAGAATAAGACTTCAGACTGGGTGTTTCTTCCATTAAGCTCAATATCCACCGCTTAAAGGATCCTTACACATGGCTGCCCTTCAGCAATACAATCAGGCAGCTACTCACATGCTAACAGAAGCCATCTGGCGTCAGAAGAGGAGGGCAGGCTCCGAGCATGAAACCATAACAGCTGTGTGACCTTGGGTAACTGGTCTGCCTCTTACGGACCTCAGTTTCCTTATCTGTAGCATAAATAAAATATGCACTAGAATCTGCCTGATGGGGTTGTGGTGAGGATTAAATGAGCTCATACGTGTAAAGAACGGAGAATAGTGTGTGTAACACATATTTGTTATTTTTAATTGCTATTCTAATAATTGTGTAAATCCTAAAATCAAGTAAACAGAAAAATACAGAAACAGATGGACAATGTGCATGCACATGTGTGTGACAAAAGAAAATTAATGATGTTAACTCACCGGACAGGGATTCTTAAGGAAGCTTTTGCAGGGAGGGGAAGGAGAGGGCGAGGAAGCACATTTAAGGTTTTGGATTCTCATCGTCCATGTTCCAGCTTCTATGGATTCCCCATCTCACCCCTCTGCCTGTACATCCTCATATGTGATGCAATGAGATGCCTACCTTGTTTCAGCAGATACGCTCCAAATACTCAACAAACACCAATTCCATTAAATAGATACAAAGAGAAGAGTATAAAGACTAGCCTAATCCTAAATTATCAAAGACTATTTTTTCTTTTTTCACTGCTCCTTTGTTCTGTGAATCTTGAAAGCTTTTTATTAAAATTTTTATCAGTCTGGAAGAAATACTTTATCTCCTTGACTTTACTGGAAGGCCTTCAAAGGTAGATCTGGGTCATTTTTCTGTATTTCAGATACCTAGTGTGTTTTCTAGAACATTGTAGGTGCTGAACAAATGCTTGTCGAGTGACTGTAAGAATGAATGAGGATCCAGCCTGGCTATTATTTATGGAATTAGTGGAAAGGAGACATGTGATAGGCACATGGGGAAGGGGTGAGTTAGAAATGGGTAATGGGTTATACAAATAGAGTGCCAAAGGCAAACTCTGTTTCTCAAAGTAGTCAATGTTTCATTATCATTATTATTATTATTATTAAAATTCACCATCTGATTTCCTCTAGGTCCATCTCAATTTTGTTTAGTGCCTTAGCACAACGGCTATTTTCACAAGTAATCATTACAAAATCATTTTATTTCATCACACCCCTGCCAACCTCACCTCTATTGTCACAGACACTCCGGAGCGTATCACTCCTGAGAACCCTGGAGGGTATCGTGCGTCGGAGGAGGCGCCCAGCCTTGTCCCCGTGGAGTCCCTCTCCAGAGCGTTACACTGCAGATTCGTAGGTGCCTCGTGCTCCAACACCAGCCGGGGCATTTTATTTTTAGATCCTTGACTTTAGCGGTTTGAAACCTAAACACAGAGCCGTGGTCAATCTCAGATATTCTTGTAGGTAACTGTTTGCTGGACCAACCACGAAAGCAGATCCTGGGCCCGGAAGAACTCCCAGGACAGACCTATGATGCCACTCAGCAGTGCAACCTGACATTCGGGCCCGAGTACTCCGTGTGTCCCGGCATGGATGTCTGCGCTCGCCTGTGGTGTGCCGTGGTCCGCCAGGGCCAGATGGTCTGTCTCACCAAGAAACTGCCTGCTGTGGAAGGGACGCCTTGTGGAAAGGGGAGAATCTGCCTGCAGGGCAAATGTGTGGACAAAACCAAGAAAAGATATTATTCAGTAAGTGATTTTCTCATCAGTCGGGGCCTGGAGGCCCAAGAAGTGAAGTGCGTTCTTGTGATGGGTATGGTCACTGTCCTCAGAAGGCTTTATTTTCTGATTTAAAAACTTTTCATTTTGAGATTTATTTACAGCTTCTGTTACTCGCAGTAGCCATTCTCAGTGATCCGAGATTTACTGGGGAAAATGCAGATACCAGGGATTTCTTTGCAGTTTACATCTTTTAACATATACTCATGTAACTCAGATTCTGTCTAATTGAGACCCCAGGCAGGAGCCTATTCATTGCCTTTGGGAAGTTTACTTTCAAACTTCTCTTGCTGAAGTTATCAGAATATAAGTATTTAAATTCAGTAAGGAGGTAATAGCAGAGCTGATACATGTGGTCCTTGTACATATTTGGTGAGCTCCAAATGGTCACTTTTTTTCCCCTTGACAATAAGTTCGTCTAAATTTAGGAGCTGAAGTAACTTATGGCTGCTCTGGGGAAACACATCTGCCACCATATACACAGTCCACTTCAGATCAGCAACTGCCCTTTAATTTTCAAGACCTGAGCAAAATATGTGCTCGCTCTCAACCCACAAGATTTGCAAAGTCCCTAGAAGTGAATGATCATGTGCCCATTGCCTGTATCTTTCCGGGGCATCACCCAGCCGTGCACCATCAGATAACCTGACACAGTCAGCCAGAGGCAATTCACACATTCCCTCAGCAAAGCAGCTGGGCAGATTCTTCCTTTCAGAATCTCTAAGCTCCCTCCCGGAACGTCTCCAGAGAAATAGACTTAGGTTGCCATAAAAGGGCTCTTCCTTCCCTAAGGGGTGTGTCTGCATGGATGGCGTGAGTGCACTTCAGTATCTGTCACATCTAATTAGGAATTAAACCAAGTTGGGTCCGGTACATTTATGTACGTCACGGAGTCGGTCACAGACAGGATGTGGGGTGTCAACAAAGGGACCACAGAGTTTTACTGCTAAACAGATGCAAACACAATTAAATAATGCCCAGTGCCATGCAGATCCTTTAGCATTATACGTTTCAATAAAGATCCGAGATCAGAGTGGACAAAAAGTTACCATGCTTCAGTGATATTAACAGAGATGGACCAAATCAGAAGACATAATTTACAATGGCCCATAGAAACCGGGAGGTAATCTTTGTGGTGTGCTCAGCACTTAGGATGACGCTTTCAGATCTTCTAGTGCTGGAGTGGGGGTGGTGGAAAAGATGGATTGCTTAACACTGGAAATGTATTGTATTTCCAAAGCATGATCATGTTAAATTCAGTGAAAATATAACTGTGTCTGTGACAAAGTTTCTACTTTGTCGTTAAATGCAAGTGATTTCCAAATGCACATTTTGATTGTTTTTCTCTCATCTGAGTTAAAATATCTTCTATTTTCAGACATCAAGCCATGGCAACTGGGGGTCTTGGGGATCCTGGGGCCAGTGTTCTCGCTCATGTGGAGGAGGAGTGCAGTTTGCCTATCGCCACTGTAATAACCCTGCTCCCAGAAACAACGGACGCTACTGCACAGGGAAGAGAGCCATCTACCGCTCCTGCGGTCTCATGCCCTGCCCACCCAATGGTACGCTGCTCTCAAGTGTCAGCAACCATCACATGCTACATGTCATTTGTATTCTAGCAATAATGAATACAGGAAGCTGGGGAAATAATATCAATCTTAGACTGCGCAGTTCCACCAATATGCAGATCAATAACAAACACGTGTGTGAATTTTTTTTTTTTTTTTTTTGAGACGAAGTCTCGCATTGTTGCCCAGGTTGGAGTACAACGGCATGATCTTGGCTCACTGCAGCCTCCGCCTCCTGGGTTCACATGATTCTCCTGCCTCAGCCTCCTGAGTAGCTGGGATTACAGGTGCACACCACCACACTTGGCTTTTTATTTATTTATTTATTTATTTATTTATTTATTGTATTTTTAGTAGAGATGGAGTTTTACTGTGTTGGTCAGACTGGTCTCGAACTGCTGACCTCGTGATCTGCCCACCTCAACCTCGCAAAGTGCTGGGATTACAGGCATGAACCACCATGCCCGTTCATATATGTGATTTTTAAGTTACTATTATAAGCAACAGAGTATTCAGAGAACTGGAATAAATAATCACCATTTTGAACTCTATGTATGGATAAAATCCATCAGTACTATTGAGTAAAGAGACTGTGCAAAAAAAAAAAAAAAAAAAAAAAATTTGCATCTTACCCTTAAAATTAACTATTTAAACCCACAAGAATATATCTAAGTTTCAGAACTGACAAATAATACTGTGACATGTTTGTTTTCTAGGTAAATCATTTCGTCATGAACAGTGTGAGGCCAAAAACGGCTATCAGTCTGATGCAAAAGGAGTCAAAACTTTTGTGGAATGGGTTCCCAAATATGCAGGCGTCCTGCCAGCGGATGTGTGCAAACTGACCTGCAGAGCCAAGGGCACTGGCTACTATGTGGTATTTTCTCCAAAGGTAACTACACACCAACTGTGCAGAAGCAGTAGGCGTACTGGTGGAAATTATTTGGTAGAATGAAGCCTGCGGATGCAAGATGTAAACAGCTATTAGTTTGGGGTCAGTTAGATTTTGGAAGGTTTTTATTTTCATCTCTATAACTTCTATATTTTCAAACTTTACACAATGAATAAAAACTATTTTATAAACAGAACAAGTAAATGTTTTAAAAGCTATATTTAAAAGGTGTAACTCACTGTCAAGGAAGGCAAAGTGTGACCTTAACTTTAAAGTAACCACGAAAACAACTAGTATTTCCTAAGCACCATTGTAAAGGAGACTCTAAGGCAAGAAAACTTTTTCTATTTTTCTATGATTTACTTAAGAATTCCTTTGATGAGCCATGGAGATGGGTTTCAAGATCATATACCTTTGCCTGAGACTTTTGAATAAGTCAAGAACCCTTAATATGAATCAATGTCCCTGTAGTTACATATGACATAATATTTGTGTATGGAACATGACTTATTTTTCACAAGTGAGCATTTTCTAAATCTATAGCAGAGTTTTATTCTTATGGTCAGTGTTATACAGCAATTTACATGTTTATAAACAGTTGCTACATTTAAAATCACCTATGGCTGGGTGCAAAGGCTCGCACCTGTAACCTCAGCACTTTGGGAAGCCGAGGCGGGCTTTCACATGATGAAACCCTGTCTCTACTAAAAATACAAAAATTAGCTGGGTGTGGTGGTGCATGCCTGTAATCCTAACTACTCGGGAGGCTGAGGCAGGAGAATCGTTTGAACCCGTGAGGCACAGATTGCAGTGAACCGAGATCACACCACTGCACTCTAGCCTGGTAAGAGAGCGAGACTCTATCTCAGAAAAAAAATTACCTCTGAAACTTGGCCTTCAGACATTTATGACATGTTATTGAAAAACAAGCTAATGCCCAATGTATGTAATTTTTTAAATATCATGTTTTTATTAGAAAATAATGCATTTTCATTTAAAAAATTACACAGCAGTAAAAACATAAAAATCACCTGAAAATACCACCGTCTACAGAGCTATTAACCTGATGAAGTATATTCTACTTAAATTCACACATGCACACATTCACAACATACACACATGCATAAAAAGAGTTTTCTATATACATACATATGAAATTTACAGGCTTATTTATGTATGTGAGTGTATATATATTATACTCACATACACAAGCCACAATCTATGTACACAGTTTTATAACCAGCTTTTAAACTATACACTAATCCCTTTATTCAAAATATATTCAGTCTCTTCCAGTAAGTCCATTCATCTAACTTCTCCAGACTCCTTTTTCTATACTAATTTGGTTGCCTCTATTTCAGTGTCTGACAGTTCAACACACAATAGGGAATGCTCTCCAACCATGACATAGTTTTGAATGGCAAGTTTAGATTTTCGAATTTGTCATTATCATAACAACTATGCAACAAAGAAGGATCTTTGCATTCTCAAGCCTGCTTATATTCAGTTCTGCAAACAAATGATAGTCCAAAACCCTAAGTCCAAAACACTTTTTTCTATCATAAAAAGCCAAGATGGTATGGTGGGAATGTATTATGCATACAAAAACGAAGATAAGTACCTTGTGTCTCTTACCACATTCAGAGGTAAGCTTAAGAGAGAAACTGTGTAACCTAGGCTTATTGTAATCTGCTGTCTGGCAATATGCCAAGGATTTTTCAGTTAGATACTTCCAGAAACTATGTTTTTTGGCTTTTTTTTTTTTTTTTTCAATGAACTGTCTATGCCCATCAAACTCAAAAAATCACAAATGAGACCTTACTAGTTGACCAAAGGAGCAAATACTGATGCACACGTTTCCCACTGCTAATGTGTTTGCCATGATTCAGGTGACCGACGGCACTGAATGTAGGCCGTACAGCAATTCTGTCTGCGTCCGGGGGAAGTGTGTGAGAACTGGCTGTGACAGCATCATCGGCTCAAAGCTGCAGTATGACAAATGCGGGGTATGTGGAGGAGACAACTCCAGCTGTACAAAGATTGTTGGAACCTTTAATAAGAAAAGGTAATGATAGAACCTTTGCCTTTGTATGAATTGAACAAAGCTTTAGACGCTTGCAAAATTGATAAAGGGGGGTTCATATTACATCATAAGCTATGTGTACAAGGAGGTCTAACGTGGCTCTAGAAACACATTTTAAACATGAGAAGGAAGAGACAGGAGATGAATAAAACACTGGTTGCTCAGGGATAACTCATGACGCCTCTGGAAGCAGATAAACTGCAGTAGCCCTGGGAATCAATAGCTGGCAGAGTCGGAAAACTGAAAAGAAAGAGTGGGTGACATTCCACTTTAGTGATATGTTGCAGATCTATTGTTATTCCTAAAACATAATTTAGATAAGGTTGGCTGGTTTCGATCTTAACTGTAGTTTCAAAAACAAATTCTCCTTACGCTGTGTTTTCCTTAAGAAAGCATTTCTCCTTGCAAAATGTAAGTTCATGGCAGTGGTGTGGTAACAATCCCAGTGAAGTATCCTGGTTTATATCTACTCTCTAAAGAAATATATACAGCAGTGTCTGTCTCCTGCTTCCTCTTGTGGTCCTAGATTACACTTTTGCTTTAAATATTCAAGTTTATAAAGTACCAATTTCTGGCATAAAACATGCTATCAGGTAGGATGACTGAGTTGACTAGAGTCTGGTAAAACACAGGTTTGCTTTTCTTCCCAAACCACTCTTAGGCTGAGTGTTATTAGTCAAAGGTATCTGTATTCTTGATGGACGTGCTCTGTTGTCTGTAATTTGAGAGTAATATGCAAACCAAATTAACAATAGGATTTATTAAAATAATTTAAAATGCTGATGTAAAAACTATAAATTTCCTCTGATGTGATTTGAAAATATATGGCTGAAAAATTCATTCTGAGTTAAAATAGGCATTACTAATTCTATTTGCTAATGAAATAATTATTCACCCAATTGTGTTAGACCATCTATGTCAAAAACCCTGCATGACCAATTATAGCCTGCATTTTTATATGTTTCAAAGGTATTAAACACCTTGGAGATGATCAGTCCAACCTTGTGTTTTAAAAATGAGATGGACTCTGAAAATATAGGAGTTAGCCAATTCTCCATGGCTGATGAATGCCAGAGAAGAACAGACACCATAACTGAAATCCTAGAATGCACAGGTCACTTTGAAAAAAAAAAAAAAGAAATACAGAAAGAGAGAGAAAGAGAGAGAGACAGAGAGAGAAAGAAAGAAAGAAAGAAAGAAAGAAAGAAAGAAAGAAAGAAAGAAAGAAAGAAAGAAAGAAAGAAAGAAAGAGAGAGAGAAAGAGAAGAAAGAAGAAAAAGAGAAAGAGAAAAGAAAGAAAGAAAGAGAGAAAGAAAGAGAAAGAAAGAAAGAAAGAAAGAAAGAAAGAAAGAAAGAAAGAAAGAAAGAAAGAAAGAGAAAGAAAGAAAGAAAGAAAGAAAAGGGAGGGAGGGAGAAAAGAAAGAAAGGAAAAGGAAAGGAGGGAGAGAGAGAATTCAGGAATCAGATTAGAAACAAAATTACTTTTAAAAAGTAATACCTTATACACTTTATCGTACATATTCTCTTCTACATAAAGTTATAAACCACTTTTCAAATTGCCAAATTTAGCATTTTAAGTATTTTGTGTTGACAACTAATATCTGCACATTTTTTCACATGAAAAGATGAAGAAATTCATTATAGCAACAAGTGGTATGCAATGTAACCACTCGAAAATTGGTTTGACCAAGATTATATTATGGTACAAATGACTTGTTTGAGTAGTTCAAAGTTATTACCGAGGGAGGCCATAGTAATTTATATGATTTATAAAAAGGAACATTGATCTCATACTGGAATATTTGTAATCAAGCTTTGGCTCAATGATTGCTTAGATATGTGATCTTTGAATTGTCACCTAATTTCTTTACCGTGAGATTTCTCAAAAGTAAAGTGGAAATGCTAGTAATTATTATCATACGGTTAATAAAACTGTTTTGAAGGTGAAATGAGATAATACATACTAAAATATTTTATCAAGTTTAAGCCTATTCACAATATGACCCTAATCTTAACTTGCTCCTCCCTCAGTTTTCCTCATCTCAGTAAATGGCAACTCAGTCTTTCTACTATTGAAACCAAAACTTTGGAGTCATGGTTCGTGTCTCATTTTCTCTCTCACCCCACATCCATCCATCACCAGATCCTGTCGGTTCTATTTCCACCACATCTCCAGCATCTGGGTGCCCCTCACCACAGTGACCGCTCCCACCTCAATCCAAGTGTTCATCGGATCTTGCCTGGACTAACACTGCAGTCTTCTCATGACCTCTGGATCCTTTGCCCCTCAATCTCATCTTACCAAGCAAGGAAAGCCATGGCTATTACCTAAGTCAGATCATTGCATTCCTTTGATCAATAGCCTCCAATGGCTTCCATCTTACTTAGAGTCAATGCCCAAGACTGTTTTGTAATCTCCAAGGTGCTAAAAGATCTGGCCCCTTCCCTCCTCTGTGTCTTTTCTGCACTGTCCCTTTCTCTTGCTCTGCTCTGACCAGAATGGACTTTCTGGCACTTCAAAAACATGACACCAAGTATAAGGATGCTGTTTCCTCTGCCTGGAACACTTTCCGCTATTAATGAGCAGTACACCTTCCAGAATCTCTTAGGTTTCTGTCAAATGTCACCTGCCCAGATGGTGGCTACTGTACATGAACAAGAGGGTACCTCCTGCATTCCCACCACTACTGTGTAACTTCTTACCTTACTCTGTTTCTTCACAGCTCTTATCAATTGATATCACCACATATTTTGTTTGCTGGGAGCAGACTAAAACATCCCTTCCCTGACAGCATGCTTGGATATCAATGAATACATTTCTTCATGACAGTCATTGCCCTTGGCACTGTGCAGATAGCCCTGAACAAAACAAGATTCCTTTACCCTGCTAGCCATACTTCGTAAGAGTTATATGAAAATTGCATTCACTTATGGTAGTCAGGAAAGCTGGTTCGTGTCTGGAGTTTAAATGATACCAAGCAGGATGTAAAGAAAAGGAATCAGGAATATCAAGAGAATCATCTTTTACTAAGGCACTAAAAACTCAGGGCACTAATACTCAGGTTTACCAGTGCTTGTGAAACTCAGTTTGAAGACCTACAGCGATACTGACCATCATACTAATTCTTATCAAGATGAGACAAGCTCTAAGGAACAAGGGTAAACACCCAAAAAAGCTTTCCTTACCCTTTATTCTTTATTTTACTTACTCCCTACTGGGCATCATTTAAACTCTGGACATAACCAGAATTTAATTTCATTTAACCGCTATAACATATGGCTGGCAAGGGTCAGGATTTTATGCCTGGGGACATAGTGAAAAAGAGCACTAATTGGGAGTCAAGAGCCTGACCTTTTTTTTTTTTTTTTAAGACAGTGTCTAACTCTGTTGCCCAGGCTGGAGTGCAATGGCACAATCTTGGCTCACTGCAACCTCTGCCTCCCGGGTTCAAGCGATTCTCCTGCCTCGGCCTCCAGAATAGCTGGGATTAGAGGCATGGGCCACCAAGCCAAGCTACTTTTTGTATTTTTAGTAGAGACGGGGTTTCACCATGTCTGCCAGGCTGGTCAGGAACTCTTGTCCTCAGGTGATCCCCCCGCCTCGGCCTCCCAAAGTGCTGGGATTGCAGGCATGAGCACGGCATCTAGCTAAGCCTGGCTTTTAAGCCTAACACTGCCACTAATCAGCTCTAAAGTGAACTTGTTCCAATACTTTCATATATCCCCATTTCATACTCTTTTTGTGTAAGATGACATATTTATCTCCAACTACCTTCTGTTTAGACAGATCTCATTCTGTTACTCAGGCTGGAGTGCAGTGGTGCAATCATAGCTCACTCAAAGACCCGGGCTAAGTGATCCTCCCACTTCAGCCTTGCCAGTAGCTAGGACCGTAGGCATGCACCACCATCCCTGGCTAACTTTTTTACTTTTTGTAGAGACAAGGTCTCCCCTATGTTGCCCAGGCTGCCTTTGAACTCCTGGCTTCAAGGAATTCTCTAACATCTCTTTTGACTTTTTTTGAAGCCACTATAGTTTCATGGATTATTTATTAATATTAGGTACTACAAAACACATCTGTAACATAGTCTGATCTGTAACTACAAAAATAAAAATAATGAATCGAGTTAGAATAAGGAACACCCTGAGCATTGCATCATCTCTCTTCAACACTGTGGGAAGCTGTATCGCCTGTGTGGTTGTCACTATAGAACGCTTCCTTGGCGATCAGCTTCCTTTCCAATTCAGAGGAAACTCTGGAGTAGGGGAAACACACTTGGATTTTTAGCATGTGAATGAGAACTGGAAATGAGACAGTTCAGCTCCACACGTCAGTCAAACTGTGCAAGCCAATAGTATTCCTGTTTAAATAACTACGAAAGTAAAAGGACCCTATTATGAAATTACTTAAAAAGGCAAAAATGTGGACAACAGTAGACTCCTCACCTCACACTTGGTGCTTAATTAGCATTTCCATCCTAGCATTCCTCACAGGCTTATGGGTATTAAAGATATTTATGTCTTTCCCCCTTTTTTTGAACAGATGATGGCTCTTTGAAGACTTATGTGTCATTCACCATAAAGCCTTTCTCAATCTATCATATCTTATGGGCACTAAGAATTCAGAAACATTTGCTAAGTCATTTTTTAAAATTCCCCTTTTATGATGGTATTAGTAATATCATTACCCAATTTTGAAATTGCGTACTTCATTTAGTGGCCTGTCCCACAAAATCCAGAGTTCTAGTAGAAAGGGATGCAGAGACTCTACTCGCCTCTAGTCCAAAATCTAATTAATTCTGTGTTCCCGATTAGTCTGCACATTGCAACAATGTGAGAAGTTTCAAAAGTGCTCTTGCCTGTGCCCAACCATGGAAGATGGGATTTAATTGGTCTGAGGTGTGGGTAGGCTCTGAAAGATTTAAAACATCTCCACATGATTCTAATGTGGAGGCAAATTTGAGAAACATTAAAGAATTATATGAGATTAAGTGAAGGCATACTTTTGTCAGTTTGTATTTAAATATATCCTATTTTGTGCCAGAAGGAATGTAAAATAGATTTGTAAAGGTGATAGGATTTGATAAGGATGAAAATGGTTTCATAAATCTTGAAAGTTAGTATAATTTTTTTAAATGAAGGCAGGTTGCTTGCATCATCCTAATTTTGAACACCTCCATTAAAGTGTATATAATACTGTAGACTAATTGCAATTTTGTCATAAAAAATAATTTTTAAACTCAATTTTAAACTAATCTCTTAAAGACATTAAAATTGTGTGTTACGAGAAGACTTTTTAGATAACTTGTTCATTATTTACTGTTTACTTATTTTTTCTCCTTTTTAAAACCACCTCCCCCCACTTCCTGTGAACATTCCTACTTCCAGTAAGGGTTACACTGACGTGGTGAGGATTCCTGAAGGGGCAACCCACATAAAAGTTCGACAGTTCAAAGCCAAAGACCAGACTAGATTCACTGCCTATTTAGCCCTGAAAAAGAAAAATGGTGAGTACCTTATCAATGGAAAGTACATGATCTCCACTTCAGAGACTATCATTGACATCAATGGAACAGTCATGAACTATAGTGGTTGGAGCCACAGGGATGACTTCTTGCATGGCATGGGCTACTCTGCCACGAAGGAAATTCTAATAGTGCAGATCCTTGCAACAGATCCCACGAAACCATTAGATGTCCGTTATAGCTTTTTTGTTCCCAAGAAGTCCACTCCAAAAGTAAACTCTGTCACTAGTCATGGCAGCAATAAAGTGGGATCACACACTTCGCAGCTGCAGTGGGTCACGGGCCCATGGCTCGCCTGCTCTAGGACCTGTGACACAGGATGGCACACCAGGACGGTGCAGTGCCAGGATGGAAACCGGAAGTTAGCGAAAGGATGTCCTCTCTCCCAGAGGCCTTCTGCGTTTAAGCAATGCTTGCTGAAGAAATGTTAGCCTGTGGTTATGATCTTATGCACAAAGATAACTGGAGGATTCAGCACTGATGCTGTCGTGGTGAACAGGAGGTCTACCTAACTCACAGAAAGTCATGCTTCAGTGGCATTGTCAACAGGAGTCCAATAATGGGCAGAATCTGCTCTCTGTGACCAAAAGAGGATGTGCACTGCTTCACGTGACAGTGGTGATCTTGCAATATAGAAAAACTTGGGAGTTATTGAACATCCCCTGGGCTTACAAGAAAGAAACACTGATGAATGTAAAATCAGGGGACATTTGAAGATGGCAGAACTGTCTCCCCCTTGTCACCTACCTCTTATAGAATGTCTTTAATGGCATCATAATCATTTTCACCCATAATACACAGTAGCTTCTTTTTACTGTTTGTAAATACATTTTCCCTTGATATGTCACTTTATATCCCTTGGTTCTATTAAAATATCCATATATATTTCTATAAAAAAAGTGTTTGACCAAAGTAGGTCTGCAGCTATTTCAACTTCCTTCAGTTTCCAGAAAGAGCTGTGGATATTTTACTGGAAATTAAGAACTTGCTGCTGTTTTAATAAGATTTAGTATATTTTGACTACAGGAGATAAAATTTCAGTCAAAAAATCATTTTGACAGCAAGTATCTTCTGAGAAATTTTGAAAAGTAAATAGATCTCAGTGTATCTAGTCACTTAAATACATACACGGGTTCATTTACTTCAACCTTTGACTGCCTGTATTTTTTTCAGGTAGCTAGCCAAATTAATGCATAACTTCAGATGTAGAAGTAGGGTTTGCCTGTGTGTGTGTGATCAGTACTCAAGAGTCTGAAAACTAGTTTCTGTGTGTTGGAAACTTAAAAGGAAAAAAATTGTATTTCACTGTGTTTTCAATTTGTATTCTCACAACTACTTTCTCTCTCCAGAGCTTTCATCTGATATCTCACAATGTATAACATACGTACAAAACACACAGCAAGTTTTCTATCATGTCCAACACCTTCAACACTGGTATACCTCTTACCAGCAAGCCTTTAAAATGCATTTGTGTTCGCTTATTTGTTTTGTTCCAGGGTTCAGTAAGACCTACAATGTTTTGTATTTCTTGACTTAGTTTATTAGAAACATTAAAGATCACTTGGTAGTTAGCCACATTGAGAAGTGGTTATCATTGTGAGTGTGGTAAATGCCAAAAAGTGGTTAATATGAATAAGACTGTTTCCACATCATAGGCAATGATTTCTTAATTTAAAAAACCTAAGTATATTCCTATTGTACTAAAGATTTTTCCCAACTGGAAAGCACTTGGTTGTACCTGTAAGTGTCTGAGTGAGAAAATGTGATGATTTTCAGAAAGTTGTTGTTTTTGTTTCCCTGGCCTGTTTAGGTAGGTTGTAAGTTTGAATAGTTAGACATGGAAATTATTTTATAAGCACACACCTAAAGATACCTTTTTAGATGATAAAATGTACACCCCACCCCCATTACCAACCTCACAGCTTAGAAAATCTAAGTTGTTTCATTTCATTGGGATTTCTTTTGTTGTGAAACACTGCAAAACCAATTTTTCTTCATAAAAATTCATAGTAATCATGCCAAATGTGCCTATTGTTAAAGAGTTGCATGTAAAAATCTTAGGGAACTATTGTTTGAGTTATACAAGCTCATGAGAGTTTATTTTTATTATAAGATATTTTTAATATAAAAGAATTATGTAACTGATCACTATGTCACATCATTGCAGTGGGTCAGGAAAATAGATGTCTCACTGTTTTTAGTATTTTCTTAAGAAATTGCTTTTAAAACAAATAATTGTTTTACAAAACCAATTATCATCCTTTGAATTTTCACAGACTGACTTTGCTTTAGATGTAGCAATTTTTTTTCTTAATAAATTATCAGTTTGAGAAATGAGGCCCGCAGAAGGCTGATAACCTATATTTGATGGAGATCACCCAATGCCAAGGGCAGAAAGCAAACCTAGTCAAATAGGTGAGAAAAAAATAATAATCCCAGTGCCATTTGTCTGTGCAAAGAGAATTAGGAGAGAGGCTAATGTTACTTTTTTCCATTTTGGAAATAATTTTAATCAAGTAACTCAAATGTGACAAAATTTATTTTTTGTGTGTGGTTATATTCCCAACAACATTAAAAAATAATTGAGGCATAAATGTAGTTGTCTCCTACTCAGCTTCTCTTACTATACTCATAAATTTTTAATATGATTTGTCAATGATTCATGTTTCCCTCAAATAGTGATGGTTTACACCTGCCATGGGAACAATCCCAGAGAGCTTAGAGCAAATAAACCACTATTCCATGCTTTTAAGTAGTTTTCTCCACCTTTTTCTTATGAGTCTCACTAGATTGACTGAAGAATGTATGTCTAAATTCCTGGAGAAGGTGATATGGACTGGAAACTGAAATTCAGAGAAATGGAGTGTTCAATAGATACCAAGAATTATGAACAAAGGGAAGATTCTATACAACTCAATCTAAGTCAGTCCAGTTTTGACTTTGTACTGTCTTTCACGTTTCCATTGTTGCATCTTGATTTTTTTTTTTTTTTTTTGAGACAGAGTCTCGCTCTGTTGCCCAGACTGGAGTGCAGTGGCACCATCTCGGCTCACTGCAAGCTCCGCCTCCGGGGTTCATGCCATTCTCCTGCCTCAGCCTCCCGAGTAGCTGGGACTACAGGCGCCCGCCACTGCGCCCGGCTAATTTTTTGTATTTTTAGTAGAGACGGGGTTTCACCATGGCCTCGATCTCCTGACCTTGTGATCCGCCCGCCTCGGCCTCCCAAAGTGCTGGGATTACAGGCGTGAGCCACCGCGCCCGGCCCATCTTGAATTTTAAAAATGTCTAGCATTCAGGATGCTAGGGCCTATTTCTTTCTTTCTTTTTTTTTTTTAAAGAATTTGTCTGAAAATGCTCAGGTTTGTAAGAATCTAATCTCACTTACATAACTAAGCACTCCATAATAAGTTTTATTAAGTACAAAGGGAGTCAGAAGAAAATGACATTTATTTCTTCTAGATCAGAAAAATTTAAATTAAGCCCTGCCTTGCTGTTTAGAAATATAAGGGCATTGTTATAATTTATTCAATAAATTTATCTTCCTTTGCCTTCCTGTGGAAACAGTTTTATCCCACTAAACTAGGAATTAAGGGATAAATCACAAACAAAAAAAAGTTGCAGCACTGAAAAAAAGTAATTTATTGTTTTTGCAACTGGTATGTGAATTTGTTGATAAAATTATTTATTCTTATTTAACAAAAATATGTGCAAATTTTTCTATATTTAAAATGTTTTGCTGTTGTCCTACTTTTTAATTTATGCTTCGTGTTTGTGTATAAAGTACACTTTTACACTTTGTGAGTTTACATAATATACAGCACTGGTTGCTTTTGTATTTTTTTACAGAAAGCTTTCTGTGTGAAACAGGTGTATATGTATATATTCCTCATGTATTCTTATTCTGATACTATCATTTTTCTTTCCAAGGAAATTTTAATCTTTCACAACTAATAGTGTTCATTACTTGTACCTATGATAATAGGTCTTTTACATCACATTAACACTAATTTGTCCAAGTCACAAATAAGAAAAACACTTATTCAATGAAACAAGGTGCAAGTTTTAAATTTGGGTACACAAATAGCCTAGAAGCTTCCTACAGGCATTAAGACACAGCCAAGAATCAGATTCTTTCACTTCATCGAGAAACGTGGACAAGTTGACGTTGATGTATTAGATGAAAGTTGTGTACACACAACTTCTGAGGGATACAAATGATAATAAAACCAAACGTTGTCTTTGTCTGTTTAGAAACACCTCCTAAAATTAATATCATTTAGTCTTTAGTGTCTCTAGGATTCTACAGATGAGCACAAATAAATTGGGTTTGTATAACGAATGTTAATAGTCATAACTGTTTCTACAAATAAGGGGTGTCCATTAAGAGAATGTGATGTTTTTCTACTACTGTTGAATCCCCTGGGGTGATTATAGGACTTGAAATAGGCAGAGTTGCCTCTGATGACATCAGCTTGCCTCTGTGATTTCACAGTCTGATCCTGGCAATAAGACAAAGCACCCTTGGACACGCAGCCAATCTCTGGCTGTGATACTTCCCCATTGATTCCTCCCTTGTTAACAAGGTCATTGTAATGGTTCAGGTGAGGACAGCAGCCAGATTCAAAGTCCAGAACTTGTGCTGTTACTTAGAGTTCACACTGTAAAATAACATTGAATTTAATAATGATCGAATTTTTCTAGTAGTCTATGGCAGAGTGTATAATCTCATTGGCATGATTGGTGAATATTAATAATCTCTTTATAATGAAATGATGCTCTACAAATACAATATATTTGCTAACATTTCAAAACTACTAAATAAACGAAATAGCCATGTGTACAGAAATGGTCATCTAAAGCTTTAATAGAACCAAATTCAAGACAATGTATCATTGAGACACACAGAGAAGGAACTTGTATGTTTTCCCTATTATTTTTCTCATTTTCCAACAATCTATAGTTTTAGATTATCAAACAGATAGATCAACTTAACTGGCTAGGACATTGAAAAAAATCTTCCTAAGAATGCTTTGTTGGCATAATCTATAGAGATAATTTCTCAAATTATATTATTATGATGCATATAAACTCTATAACGTATAATTGTGTTTCACTTATTTAATGTATGAGAACATATTGAAATATAAAACCATGCATTAGCCAAAAGATTGGAATATAGGTGGTGTTCAGATCAGCAAAACATTTAATCTGGTAAATGCCTGCCTGGGGCCATGATATCATTCTCAATGCAGGTTTTATGGGAAAACTGAAAGAATATGTTGTTAGATGATGTTGGTTTTGAAAAAAAATAAGACATTGGCATACACATTCGTTAGCCCTGTTAATTGCATTCTACTAATATAGTTGCACTTTAGCAATAATTTTGCTCTCTCTGGTCTTTATTCTGTGGCTTCAACTAACTGGACCATGTGGACCACAAAAGTCAAATGAAAAAAACGAGAACTGACCCCTCATCCTATAAGGTACTGCCACATCAGAGTGACCTAAAAGTCTAACACTGTGAAAAGAACTGTGATTGGTAGGAAAAAACAAACAAATGAAAAACAGGGCATGCCTTTTCATTTTTTTTCCACTTTCCTTTGGCATATCCAGTGAACAATTCTAATTTTTATTGAGGTGCTAACATCTTTCGTGACCAATTGTCAAATATGGTATTTCTGAGATCCTATTTTTCTACATGATTTTACAGTTTGCAGGAAAGACCTCTAAGCTTTGTGTCAGGGTAGGGCACAACTGGATACTCCAAATTCGAAAAATGAGCACATCCAATGATGGTTTTGACCAACAGTGGTCAGTGACATAAACTGCATGTGTATCTGAGGACATTTAAGGGGTCATTGAAACTTGAGGAGCATCAGGCTGGAGTAGCAGACTTTTAGATAAGTCATATTTCAGCATTCACTAAGTCCTCAGCATTCCATTCAAACTTTCATGTATATTTGGCCTGATCATTGTTTTCAAACTTTGCAATAGTTTGTTATTAGTAAACACTTGGTGACTATATCTCAGCCTTTTCTTTAACAACTCATAATATATTAGAAACATGTCTACCTATACTGAGAGTATATTTACAATAGAAGGCCATACTGTGTGTGACTTTGTAAAGCTAGACTTTTGATTTAAAAATATATAGTCTCTGGATGATATTTTTGCATTACGCACTCAGGCACAATATAAACATTGATGGTTCATCTTGCTACGGTTAGGAGTTGAAAAACACTACTTACGTATTTGTATGACCTATTAGTCAGAGGAAATCATACATATGCTTTGTAAATAGACTTTGTGGATAACTAAATAGACTGAAGAAACATGTTGCATTTGATAGAAGCAATGGCATAAATATTTGGTTTCTCTATCAGAGTCTGTGAGTAAAGTAATAAACCTAAGTAGGTATAACTGAGATTTTTAAACCTTGAAACTTGCTTTGATGGTAGAGAAAATCATTGAAGATTTACATACTGTACATAAGACATAAAATGTAAGCTGCTTATTACCCTCCATTTTCCAGAAGCAATGGTATATAATGCAGTTGAAAAACCAAAAATCTTGGAAAACTAAGACGGGTCTTGTTTAAAATGTCTCTCAGCTTTGGCAACCTTCAAATCTTAATCAAGTATTTAAAACATGACTGTGTCTTGTAGCCTGCATTCCACAACAGCTCTGTTATTCAGGTAAAAGGCTTGAACTGAGCCGTTTGGGACCTATACTGTAATATTTTTCATTGAGGAACAATATCCTATTTTGTAAAACATTTCCCTATGTGTGACTTTAAACTGTACAATTAAACACTGCTTTTGTGGGTTCAATGGGCATAATAAATATAAATTGTAAACTAGGTTAAAGTATGGACTGCATATAATATGTTTTAGAGTTGGAAACTGTTGTTTATTTATTTTTAATTTTCTCATAACAGTGGTAGCACCAAGTTGGGTCTCAGGGAAGCCCTAGGCTCTTTGTAATTTCTATCATCGCTCACCTTCTTTGGCATAGACAATTAATACTTTATCTTAGTTAAAGTTCTATGAAAACTATTGCTTCAAGTTCTTTTTACCGGACTATCAACCCCCGAAGATTGCATACTATTAAAATTTTGGTGTTAAATTACAAACAGCAAGCAGCATAATCTACCGCTTCATTTTTATTTTTTGTATCTAAACTTAGTCCAGACATAAAGTTAGAGTTGAGATAATAATGTAAGCATAGAAATTTTTTTAAAACACCTGAAATTGACTAGCAAAAGCCTATTTTATAACATTTATAACATTAAGCTTCCTAAGAGCATTAATTCTTTTTAAACCCAGAATCATTTCTTTTCAGCATACATTTCAAACACTGAATTTCCCTCTCATATCAAATAATATTGTAGAATTGTGGTACTTTAAATTTTCTCCTTAGGAGGATATATGCTTTTAAATAAATGATTTAAAACATCTATATTTTTTAAAAGATGATATAATACACACACACACATACACTAGCTATCAAAATATAGCTAAGATTTGTTCAACATCTCATTGAGTTAGGCCCTGTGGTAATCACCCCACAAACTTTCTACCACAAATTTCTCTCCATGCTCTTTGGCTCTTGTGATACTGGTATTAAGATTCCATATTACAGGTAACAGTCACAATATAATAGCCATCAATTATTAGCTATTCGGTTGGTGCAAAAGTCGTTGCGATTTTGCTATTTCTTTTATGGCAAAAACTGAGATTACTTTTACACCAACAGAATAGCTTTCACCAAGTGCCAATCACTGTTGTAAACACCTTAGATGGTTATTATCAATTGTTGGTTTCTGTAATCACTGAGTCTTAAATCCTTTTGGACTGTGAATCTGAGTGAGAGATTGCAGGGTAGCTGGAGGACTGACTGTGCAAGATTAGAGAAATGGAGGGAAGTGTTTAGGTCTAATGTGTCGGCCCCCTGAGTAAAAGCAAGAACATTCCTAAAATTCCAATGAAAATGGTAAGAAAACTATGGAGAATTAGACCAGCAGTAAGGATAACACCAGGAGCTGAGGGTAGCACGGAAGACTGTTGTTTAAGGAAAGAGGAGAGATAATTTGATTTAGAAAACTAAGAAATTGCCGGTAAGAGTTTTTGAAAAATAAGTTCAGTATTTTTCCTTACAAACTCCTTCACAGCTGGTAATGAGTTGGGTCAGACAAGGTCAAAGGCATAAAAGTGCTAATGGCGGTAGCTTTTGGATTAGGAGTAGAATGAACAAAGGAGATGCTTAGAAATTTGTGAAGTCCAAATCATCTCTATTTCTCACATTCTGTTGGGTCTTTTTTGATATATTATTGAGTGTTTTATCTGTTCAATTAAATTCATATTTTCCCACAAAATAAATGATTATATGTCATTATGTAGACATAGGTGAGGGAGTATAGTAGAATAGCCCTGCTTTTTCTAGTTCCCTTCCATGTCTGTCACATAAGGAGACATCATGTCAGAATGATTAACCATCTGGGACAGTGCCTAGCCCAAGACCTCTCTCCAACATACATTCGTAAGATTTTCTGCAATATGGATTTCTCCTTCTACTTCCAGCTACCTACAATGCTTTGTCTCCCTACTTAAGCCTCCATTGGGATTTGCCCTGAATTGGAATTATGGACTTTTTATTGTTGTTATTTACTATAAGAAGCATCTAAATCTTGGAAAGCATGAAAAAATATTTCTTAATCACTTATAAGTAGACTGCTTCCAAAAATAGTGGCTGAGCCAGTTTTAGATTTTAAAAAGAGTATTTTATCTACAAAAATGTTGAGAAGCATTAATCTCTTCATCTTCCAAATATGTCTGGTACCTACTAGACATTGTAAAGATTCTACGTAGATTGTTTCTTTACTGTCAAGCTCCTTTACCATCCCTCTGGCTGTTCAAAGATGTTGCTTTGAACACTCATAGGAAATGCCTGACTATGACCAGCTACAGGAGTGTCAGACAGAATATTAGTATATTAGAACAAGCAATAGATGTCTCTTTTTTAAGATTATGTTAAGACAAGCCAGTTCATAGCTCTACGCTGCTACCACTTGAGTAGAATCCTTCAATCTTCTATCCTGAACAACAGCAAATGCCTCTTTATGGGACTTCCTGCTGCCTTCAGCAGTTAGACTAATCATGAAAAACCTTAAGTGAGATCATTTAACTACTCTGCCAAATATTCTCCAACACCTTACTAACTTACTGAAAGTAGGAAACAATCTTCTTTCCACAGGCTTCAAGGCCCCACAGGATCTGATACCACAGACCTGTCTGATTTTCCCTCCTTTTCTCACCCCTTGGTTCACTCTCCAGCTACTTTGCCTCTCTGTTACTCTTTACAGCATCAAGTTTAAACCTCGTCTAGAATCCTTTGCCTAAAACACTCTTCTCTAGATATACACTGGCTTCCTTTTTTCCTTCAAGTCTCTATTTAAATGTTATCCCTCAGAGAGGCCATCTCTGACCACCCTAAATTAAATAGACATATTCCTCCTTCATTTTTGTTCATGTCACTTATAAGTTCCTGAAATTTCACCATATCCTCATTTGTATAAGTCTGATATCCCTATCATATAACCAGATGTAGAAATGTACATACTTTGAGAGCATACTCTTTATTTTGTATCATTGCTGTATCACCAACTCCTAAGAAGGTACCTGGCATATATTAAGAGTTCAATAAGTACTTGTTGAATAAATGACTGAATCAATAAGTTGATGGCAACCCAGTCAAATAATAATTATTAAAGGGTTCAGGAAATGGTTGATGATGTCTCCTCAAAATGGGCAAAATGTGGGTATGTAAATATTTTTAACAAGTAATACTGTTAAAAAAAAAAAGATATTTTAGAAAATAATCAAGCCAAGTTTAGGCCCAAGAAGTAGAGGAGCCATGGTAGATGGGTGATAGCAAGAACCTGGCTACTTGATTCAAAGACAGATCTTCAGTGTCCCTGGTATGACACCAACATGGAAGACAGAATTCTAAAGATGTGCCATAGTTCTCGTCCCTTGGTCATTCAATCAAACACAAATTGAGGTACTGCTGTGAAAATACTGTGTATATGGAATTAATGTTAATAACCAACAACCTTAAAATAGAAAGATTAGTCTGGATTAACTTGAGAGCCCAGTTTAATCACATGAACTCTTAAAAGCAGAAGAGAAAGGCAGAAGGGGAATTTAGAGGAATTCCAAGTATGAGAAGGAGTCCATGCACCACTGCTGGCTAGGAAGATGAAGAAAGGGATCAACAGGCTAAAGGATTCAGGTAGCATCTAGAAAGCTGAGAATGACACCTGGCCAATGGGACAGCCAGCAGGGAAATGAGAACCTCAATTCTACAACTTCAAAACAAATGAATTCTAGCTAAAACATGAAGGAGTTTGTTGGAATCAAATTCATCCTTAGAGCTTCTAGAAAGGAATGCAGTCTGCTGACACCTTGATTCCAGCCTTGTAAACCCAGAGCAGAGGCTCAGCTGAGTTCTGCTGAGCTTAGATATCTACAAACTGTGATATTATAAATGGGTTTGATAAAGATGCAGAATGATTGGCATTTGTTATTATATTAATAGAAAATGAATGTACACATGAAAACAAGGAATAATCTCAATCTAGAGTGGATTATTAGAAAGGCTATCATGTCAGGCCCATAAGCAGAATGAACAAAATTACAATCCAGTTATTGGGGTTGATGCAGGACTTTTTTCTGCTCCTTAGCTCAGCTAGGTGCGGGTTCTTGTCTCATGACCAGGAAGATTTAGGCACACAGACACCAGAGAGTGAGTGGTGTAGAATGTATTAAATGAAAGGAAAGCTCTCAGCAAAGAGAAAACATGGGGGGCGGGGGGGGTGCTTCCCCTACCCAAAAGCAGGAAAGTCCCCCAATATGGCTGAGCCTGGGGCTTTCATGGACTCAGAATGGGGAGTGCATGCTGATTGGTTTGTGAGTATGCAAAAAAGTTTGAAGTGAAAACACCACTCAAAGGTGGGCACGACAATGTAGAAAAACAATTAGGATAGGGTAGGTATATGTAAAATAGGCTTAGGGTGGTCAGTCAGAGGAAAGCATGCCAAGCAGGAAGACAAGTCTTAATCTGATCTGAGGATTTAACTTGTAGCTTGGCTTTCAGGCTTTAAACTGTCTTTGGCTTGAAGGTGGGGTTTCAGCAGGGACCTGCCCCATCAGCCTAGGCATTTGGTGGCCTCCTGTCACTATCAGGGTTACAGAACAAGGTGGAAACAAGAAAACTCAAACTCAGGGTTACCAGATCAGGCACAAAATCTTGGAATAAGACCATCGACTAATCTAATTTTGATATCAACTCACTTGAGCTGTTAACAAGGGCTGCATATATACACCCTGACTCCAGGACAGGATTAGTTAAAAATGTGACGTAGAGTAGCAATCTATAGCCACAGTGATAAAAACAAGCAAACACAAGGCAGAGAAAACAGGGGCAAGAAAAATGGAAGTTAATGGATACGGAAATTTATTACCTGGAAAAATGTTTTCCAAAATACAGCTAAAAATTCTTTGTTGGCAGTCAATAAATGTGTATTGGTTTTAATCAAATGAGTCAAAAATTTAACAAAGGTGTTTTGGTTATATATTGATGTTAATACAACTTTCTAAATGGAGTGGTTTAAAGGAACACTTTATTGAATATTATGATTTTGTGAGTCAGGGCTCTCAGCTAGATGATACTTCTGCTCCACACAGCAAATGGACTTGGCAGGAGGGTCCAAGACAGGTTTAATCACATGCCTTGTGTCTTGGATGGGACAACTGGATAATCAGTCTCAGCTGAGTTCCTCTCCCTCTCCAGGCATTCTCAAGGCCTTTCTGTGTGGTCTCTTCAGCAGGGTGTTCACTCTTCTTACAAAGTGGTTCAGGGTTCTAAGAATAGGTGTCTGCAGAAAACCAAGTAGAATCTATAAGGTTTTTTATGCTCAAGCCTTGGAAGTGCCAGAGTATTCTTTTGTAACACAACTAGTTAAAAATTTCACAATGCGTGAATCAAGAACACTCAAAGATACTTCCTTGATTCTTCTAGGAATTGAAAAATTATAAAATATGCCACTTTATACTTTGGTTACCAACTTTTTAAAGTAAATTTTTCATTGTTAACATGTCTTTCCTACAGGCAAAAACATGAGGATTTTATTTCAGAAACAACATGATTTAGAATTACGAAGTCATAATAGTTATCAATGAAGAGGGAATTATTACCTTTTATATCCATTCAAGTATAAAATACAACACTTGCTCTTAGCCAAAAGGCTGAGAAGCGATCAGGTATAAAATAAGCAAACTGCAGATAAGAAGTCACACTCTTGTAATTAACTTAGTACACCAGATCTGACTGGGGAAGCCTCCTTGTTGAGGGTGGAGAGGATGAATTGATTCTTTTGTTTGTTTGTCTGTTTGTTTGTTTGTCTCCCTGTCTGAATGTCTTCCCCTGAAAAAAATATTTCAACATTTCTGAGAGGCGTTGTTTCTCTGTGAACCAGAGGTATTCAGATATAAGGTAGACGGGAAGTAAGGGGGCCATTCTGTGGATCAGGATGTAAGCAGGCCCCAAATGTAAGACTGGAAAGAAAGTTTTTATCTGTTACACATGTAAAGTTGGATAAGACATCTTCATTTTACGAAACAGATTAAGCCAGATGTGTACGAGAGTATAATGAATTGTTCAGGCATCATCTGCTGGGTCATTTCATGAGCAACTGAAACCCTTCTAATGAGGAAAATGAAGACTTGGGAAAAGTGATATTTAGAAAATGTAGATAGCCTTAGTTTGGATCTATTTAATGAAGCTACAATTAAGTTCTAGCTCCATTCAAGTGATACAGCTCACTCCTAAGTCCTACCTGTTCCTCTGCCATTGCTCTTACAGGGGCTGGTCAGAGATTGTGGATGAGTTATATAAATCCCTCAACACAGACTTTAAAAGGCACCTACTGCTAAAAATGGAAATGGGTCAGGAAACTACAGAAAGGACAGCTTGTATGTTGCACCCTCCTCATACTGAAAGAATGAAACTATTTTAATATTGATTGTTTCTAGAGCCCATTATTGTTATTTTTACAATCCATTAGAATCAGACTCCTAAGCCATTTCCAAAATTTTTGCATTGACTAGTCCCCATTACGTAAGCTCAGTGACAGAATTAGACGTAAAATCCAGAATTGCCATTGTAGATTTTTTTTTTCATTTTGGGGTCATAGGAGGAAACAAAAGTCTCTCTAAAATAGGCCCCAGTTGGCTGTCACATCTTCTTGAAAATAAGTGTTCTCTCGAAGCCCTTTAACTTTGATCTTTCATTTATCCTTTTCCAACAAAAATCTGTGTTGTATAGGAACTTAACATCTGATGCAGAGGAACAAATGCTTCTTTAAGAATCTTATTAAAACTGTAGTTGATTTAATAAATGAGCATGCACACAAAATATTATGTACAACTTTGAGAGAATTCATATACCTCCAGAAGCTAAATAAGAAAATCCAATGTAACATAAACGAAAAGAAATGTGCTGTAAATGGAAATTTTCTAGGAGGTAACTTCTTGCAAGTGAAAATTTTGCTCCTAAAATTAGAACGTATTTGGTATTCATCGATGCTTTAAACAATTCTTGAGCACACAAGTAATATGATCCAGAATAATATAGGGATGTGATCACAAATAAGACTTGGTTTCAGTATTCAACGAGCAAAAGCCAAGGAGGTGCATATATAGGAAATTACATTGCAGTGGAATAGCTTCTATGATACAGGTAAATGTAGTATCAATCATGTAATACAATAGCCAGAGAAGCAATGAGGCTCTTAAAGTGCATTAATACAGTTATAGATGGTGATGCTCTTCCTAGTCTGCATTGATAAGGTGTGCAGATTCTGACAATGCTAACTTCCATTCTACCTGCTTTTTTTGCTCCATACCAACATCTGCTCAGCTAGAGACTAGGTCTTTGAGCAGTTGAACCAATATCAACAATTAACCATCCCTGGAATTTCTGTTATGTAAGAACTTTTTTTGTTAAAGGATTAAATCACTGCAGGATATTCTGAATTTTGTAGACAAAAGCATTTCTAACTGATCCAGTTTCTCATGGGAATTAGGATTCTCAACCTTGGGAATCTTAATAATAATATAAACAGATTGAAGCTCCGTTTAGAGAAAGGTTAGAAAAGTGGAAGACCTAAAACTATGTCCTATATTGTATAACAAAATAAAGTTTGGAAAATGGACTTCAGAACAAAACAGCATGTCCTTTCAAATAGTTGAAGGGTTAGCATGGAAAAGAAAAGTTATAATTATTTTACATAAGCCGAAGGGTACAATGAAAACCAATGAGTTGGTCAAAGTAAGAACCAGTGTAGAAAAAAGTTTCTACCATTCTCACATTTCATTTTTTCTTCCAAACACAGTTGCTTCAGAAGTGTCATAACTGTAGAGGTTTATTTTTACCACTCCCTTTCACCCATGAAAAGTTTTCCAAAAGGTCAATGTATGCTTTGTGTTTATACACATCACTTTAAGTTAGTTTTATGAATACTTGTCCTACTATTTTTTTACTACGTAGACTACTTATACTTCATGCATTCAGTATATAATGCTGACCAATTACAAATTTCTAGTTTTAATTTTCCCTTAGTACAGTGGTTCTAAATCAGGAAAAATTTCTCTCCATGGGATATTTATGATGTTTGGAGATGTTGTGAATTGCCACAACAGTGGGAGGGATGCTATTGACATCTAATGGAAAGAATCCAAGGAAGCTGAAATTCACAGAACAGCCCCCCAACACAAAGAGTGATCCTCTCCAGAATGTCAGTAGTCCTGAGATTGAGGAACCCTGCTTCAATAGACTACTCCTGTCCTATTGTGCCTGCATCATAAACATGCTCAAGGGAATACTTCTTGCCTTCTAATTAGATGTGATCAACATCCTGTTACTCTTTTCTCCTTGCTCCTTTAGAAGTTGGGGCAGCAGAATCTGGGAACCAGAGCTTCATTCTTGGAACATTGGCACTTGCTGTATGTTTCCTGAGACCCAAATAGCCTCAGGTAGGTTATGAGCTGTGGGCACTGTTGGGAAAATTGATGGATTATGCAGGTGAGCATGGCATAGACTGATGACAGGCAATTACTGTAAATCACCATTAGTTCTACTTCCAGCCATATGCAACTGATTGCAAGAAATCTATGGAAAACAGCCCTGGCCCATCCATTTTAGAAAATTAGTGTTGTACCTAAAGCCAGTTTTGCACATTTTCTGAATGAGCTAAATGGAATGTTTTCCATATAGCCAAGTGAAAAGAATTGAGAAGAATGAAAGTTTTGTTTCCTCAATGGTATTTTTAAATAATATCTTATTTTAGGTGCAAATAGCATGTATTTTTAAATAGTAAACTCTGTAAATGACCATGTTCTAGTTTTTAGGGAATTCTAGGAACTACGAAAACATGATACTACAACAGACAATCCTAATTCATTTTCCAATGTGCATTTCTTAGTATAGATATTGGTTTTTTGTTTAATAATATTTTTGTTTAAAAATTCTTAAACTTTTGCTTGAGAGTAAGAGTTATTTAAAAGCTTGTACATGAAGATTTACGCCAAAATATACATTCTTAAGCTTGGCCATTTAACATTAGGGCCATTAAACTTGGCCCTAATGTTATTCTAATTGATGAAAGAAACAAAAATTTGGGGAGCAAGGCGAGTTTTTTTCTTTCTGTTTTTTCCAAACACAATTTCCTAATTTAGAAAAGTCACCAGTAACACAATAGCCAGAAATTTGGTCAATACCAAAAAGGAACCACAGTAAACAATATCTTAGAGGTCAAGAAGAGAAGAGACAAATGAAGAGAAAGGAGGAGAAGGAGGAAGAAAAAGAAGAGGAAGAGGATAAGGGAGGGAGGAAGAGGAAGACTGGAAGAGGAGGGGAAAGGAGAGAGAGAAAGCGAAGGCTACAAGCAGTATGATGGCTAAGATCAGGTAAGATCAGCGGAGAAAACACTATGAAGTTCTACTTACATTTTCATGAGGTTACTATTCATTTTTAGATATGTACAGTGTACTTGCCACTGGATTCCATCATGTCAAACCAGGATTCCTGAGGTTCTTGTTTATTTCTGCTATCTAAAGCCATTTCCTTCCACCTCCTAAGGGACTCAACATCACAGCTTTCAAGTCAAGGCCAAAGATGCTACATCTCCAGAAGCAAGTGTACAATTTGAAAAATGATTGCACTTTGATGTGCTTACTTTTCTCTCATGGAAATGATTCTCAATCGTAAGAGTCAATCTTGACTCAATTCAAAGCCTGATATACACAAAGACTAGTATGTTAAAGTACGCAAGCCACCAAAATGAAGGGTAGTCACTAAAAACAAATTATATTGGTTTTGATTCACTGTGCATGTGATATAGATGGAAGAGTGAATAATTCCTTTTCTCAGTTCAAAGCTAAACTTTGGAAGCAACATGTTTTCCTGGATGTTTAACTAAATCTTCTTGGCTAACTTTACTAAGTCAGAGCAACAAACTTCCAAAACACTATTGCATTTAGAAATGCAGTGGATTCTCACTTGTGAGGATTCCACACTTTAAAGAATATTTGCAGCTCAGTGTTTGACCCCATAGTACCTGCCTTCCTCTGGAATCCAGCAGATGACAGGTACTTATCTAAATTCCAGCCAACCTTTCCAGCCACATGTGCAACTGTTATACCTATCAAACACACTGATGATTCTGACACAAAGGCCAGATTTCCTCTAAATGCTCATGTCTCTGGGTCTTTGCCATATAATTCTTCAGCCAGGTTGCCTTTCAATCATCTTTCCTAACAAAGCTCTATGCAGTTATAAGATCTCATTTGTCATGCAGATGGCCCAATTCTGCTGCTACTATTAATTCTACTACACACACACACACACACACACACACACACTCATTTCCAGTAAAAAACAATTGCTATGTCTTCTAAATGTCCATTTTATGGGTATCTATATTATTATACTTTTCTATTTTTGCCTTGACTTTAAATGAATTGCAGAAGTCTGTTTCTTCCTTACCCTGACAACTTTACTACCCCACATTACAAGTTCTGAGAGGGCAAAGGTCATGTTTTAAACATCCTTATATTTGCAATCACTACAAGTTTGTTGTATGAATGATTACATGAATATGTATTGTAATATTAGCTAGAACAAACATTGTAATTTACAATGTAAATTTGTAAATTACAATGTAAATTACATTTACAATATAATTTACAATACAAAACACTTAATTTAAAAATGCAATCTGTCTTTATTTAGAAATGTTGATGCTTTATCCATCATGGATTGTTGTGCAGTAATTCACATTTTTAAAACTGTAACACTAAAGTATTATTTTTCTTGATAACAAAGTCTACCAAATCTCCTCCCTGCTCAAATTTGCTGCTGGAAGCAAGTCCTTCACTTATCTTATCATAGACCCAGTACCAGAATGTTTATTACATCTAATGTAGCTGATGAAAAGTTGGTAGAACATGCTTTTTAACTTATTGTTAATGCTAATGAAATTCTGTTACTGAAGAAAAATAATGTAATGCATAGATTAGAGAATTAAGGAAGCTTAAAAATCATATCATCCACTCCCCTCATTTTAAAGATAAAGCAAGCACCTAAGGGCCAGGAGTTTAGGAGAAAGTAGTCTAGGAACATCCTTTTTCTTCCTTTTTTGTCGGTAATGTGAAGCCTTCATCGGGTGAGAGGTCTGTGGCCATGAACAGAGCCCAGTAAACTTTCCTATGCATTGGCACCAGTTCAAGATCTCGGCTTTGTTGGTACTGTTCTCTATCATTCTGTAGTCAATGTATCTTAGATGACAATATATTTTAAAATTTAAAAAGCACAAAGAAGTAATCTTAGATCCTTGGTAATTCTGGCTTATTCCATTTGCCAATTGGCTCTCATATTTTGGCATGAACATGTATTTCCTTGAAGGATTTTATAATAAAAACACTAAAGTAACAGCATTTTCAAGAAAGTCAGAGAGAAGCAATGATCTATTGTCTTATTGAAGGTTTCTCTTCTACCAGATAAGGAAACCAATACTAAGTGAGAGGAAATGTTTGCTGACAGATGTTCTTGCCCTAAGTCAGTGGTTTCTGAATCTTGGCTGCATTAAAGTCAACTGTGGCACTTTTTAAACATACCTGTGGAGCAACAGGAACTCTCATTCATTGCTGGTGAGAATGAAGACTAATACGGGCACTTTGGAAGACATTTTGGCAGATTCCTACAAAACTAAATATGCTATTACCATATAATCCAGCAATTGTACTTCTTGGTATTTACCCAGAAAGACGGAAACTTCTGTCCACACAAAGATGTTTATAGCAGCCTTATTCATAATTGCTAAAACCTGGAAACAATGAAGATCTCCTTCAGCAGATGAATGAATAAATACGTTGTGGTATATCCAGACATTGGGATATTATCAAGTGCTAAAATAAATGAGCTATAAAACCATAAAAAGGCATGGCAAAAACTGAAATGCATGATACTAAGTGAAAGAAGCCAATATGGAAAGCCTGCATACTTTGTGATTCCAAATGTTTGACATTCTGGAAAGGGCAAAACTATGGAGACAGTAAAAAGATTACTAGTTGCCAGGGTTTGGGGATAGGGAGGAATAAATATGCAGAGCAAAGGAGATTTTTAGGGCAGTGTGTTAGTCTGTTTTCACCTTCTCATAAAAACATACCTGAGACTGGGCAATTTACAAAAAAAAAAAAAGAGGTTTAATTGGACTCACTATTCCACATGGCTGGAGAGACCTCACAATCATGGTGGACGGCAAGGAGGAACAAGTCACATCATACATGGATGGCAGGAGGCAAAGAGAGGGTGTGCAGGGCAACTCCCGTTTTTAAAGCCATCAAATCTTGTGAGACCCATTCACCATCACAAGAACAGCAACGGTAAGACCTACCCCCATAATTCGACCATCTCCTACCGGGTCCCTCACACAACACATGGGAATTATGGGAGTTACAAGGTGAAATTTGGGTGGGGACGCAGAACCAAACCATATTAGGCAGTGAAACTGCTCTGTGTGATACTGTAATGGTGGATACATGTCATTATACATTTGTCCAAACTCATAGAATGTACAACACCAACAGTGAACCCTAAAGCATGGATTCAGGGTGATAATAATGTGTCAATGTAGGTTCATCAATTGCAACAAACGTACCACTCTGGTGGGGGATGCTGGGAACAAGGGAGGCTGTGCATATGTGGGAGAAGGGTATATATGGGAAGTCTCTCTACCTTCCTTTCAATTTTGCTATGAACCTGTAAATGCTCTAAAAAACAAATGTATTAAAAACAAACAAACAAACTAACAAAAAACAACATCCAGGTCTCACTCCAGACCAATTAAATCAGAAGCTCTGGGTTGAGGCACAGGTGTTGTTGTTGTTGTTGTTTTCTCCTCAGGAGATTTCCAAAATGAAGCAGTGAAACAAATTATTTCTGTACATCTTTATGACAATGTTCTCATTCCTTGTTCTAGAATTTTTTTTATAGACTATATGCTTTGTGGTTTTTTATAGACTATATGCTGGGTGTTTAGTTGCTCAATTTTGAGTGGAAAAAGATTGTCAATCCAGACGATGATTTTTGCAATAAAGAGAAAAGCTAGCCTCCATCAAGTTTCACTTCATTTAGGGGAGTTTTCCAGTCATAATTTAAAAGCCAAAAAGAGGTGCGTCACCTCGCCTGGCTAATTTTTTGTGTGTTTGGTGAAGACAGGGTTTCACCAGGTTGCCCAGCCTGGTCTCAAACAGCTGAGCTCAGGCCATCCATCAACCTCGGCCTCCCAAAGAGCTGGGATTACAGGCGTGAGCCACCTCGCTCCACCCTCAGGCCCTGGCTTGGTGGCTTCTTTCTTGTCCAAGCTCAGAGATTGGAACCTAGAATGTGGAACCCAAGAATGTGCTTTTCATATCTGTCACACCAGAGATGAAATTAGAGAAAATTCTGCCCTTGTTCACCTCTTGTATTTAATTTATAGTGCTGTTGCCACTGTGTGTGCATTATTATGGGAATTTTAATAGGAAGTTAAGAAGAGGTATACTATTAAGCATGCCTAGTATTCCAACTCAGAAATCCTATATATCCTTTTTTTTTTTTTTTTTTTTTTTTTTTTGAGACAGAGTCTTATTCTGTCACCCAGGCTGGAGTGCAGTAGTGCGATCTCGGCTCACTGCAACCTCCACCTCCCAGGTTCAAATGATTCTCCTGCCTCAGCCTCCCGAGTAGCTGGGATTATAGGTCTCTGCCACCATGCCCAGCTAATTTTTGTATTTTTAGTAGAGATGGGGTTTAACCATGTTGGCCAGGCTGGTCTCGAACTCCTGACCTCAGGTGATCCACCTGCCTCAACCTCCCAAAGTGCAGGGATTACAGGCATGAGCCACCATGCCCAGCCTCCTATATACTTTTATAACCAGAAAAAAGTAATAATAAAACTAAAAATTCTGGTGTTTGTCCTATGTTCTGGAACATTAGATACAGTTTATGAGTTTCATCTGGATGCAGGCTAGTGGCTCACAACTATCTAGTATCCCCACTCCCAGTCTCTTATGCTTAAGGCCAGATCTCCCATCTTGAAGCCTCTCTTGAATCCTGAATCCTCTTGAAGCTTAGGTTTTGTTAAATCAATAAATGTGGATCAAAATTCTCAGTCCATAAATCTTAGCAAGTTTTTAAACACCTCTGAGCTTTAGTTTCCCCATCTGCATGGTAGGGGATATAGCATAACTGTATACTATATAGCACAGAGGAATAGCTCCATAAATATTTGGTCTCTTTTTTTCAGAGATTCTTTCTTTCTTATTCACTCTTTTTCATGGAACTCTACTTAAAGTTGTTAAAGGCTACCAGGTACCAATTATTAAAATAAAACTCTGGATCCTGACATGATAGGGCGTGTGCAAGCCTAACTTTCCTGCTTTACCTTCCACTTTGCCTGTGTCCTGCACCCTGAGGTTACTCTCAACCACCTGACATGACTTGGCTGTCACCCACATCCTTGCATTCTAGGAGCCCATCCCCTCTGTATGGGTACTCTACCCCATCTTTTTGTTACTGAAATTGTGTCCTTTCTGAAGGGCCAATTTAATTGTTGCTTCCTCCAGAAAGCTACGAGGACCTCACTTCAAAGAACTTCTTCCAAATTTAGAGACTCAAATTGATCCCTTGCCTTTTTAAGTCAAAAGTCAAATAAACCAAGAACATGCCAAGAACTTATTTAAGTTCACGGTGAAGTCAACAAATGAAAGAAGAAAATAAATATACCTGAAAAAAGAAACATTCTAAAATATGTTTTTAATAAAAAACCTAATGCTTCATTTATATTTTTTCTTCTAATTTAAAAAAGATAAGTTAAATGCAATTTGTTTCATTTTAGCTTAACCTTTTTTCACTATAAAAGGGCGAGTGTTTATACTAATCCTCTGTGTAGATGAAATACTTAGATTGTTAAGGGGTCTGGTATACATCCTGTTTGCAAACTAAAATTTCTTTCTTAATGAAGAATAAATTGTGCATGTGCAGACCTGAAACAAAAACCTCACTTTGGAGCTTTGCTATTAGTTCCAGTCTTTATAATCTGCATCTCTAAAATGTTCCACTTCACAAAGTACAAAGCTGTTTTCATAGTTCTCTCCTAACTTGTTTTCCTGAAGCACTCCAATCAGTTTTATGCCAGTGAGTGTCTGTTGTGTTTATTATATTTTGCATTTTCTCCACCCAGGCCCCCACCCTCAAATCCCACATTGTGAGCAAGTCTTTTGAGTATCCAAGCTTCTTAGCAAATTTTCCAGCAAATAGAATTTTTTGGAATTTTTTCCACCTTTGGTTGATGGGCTTACCCTGAAATAAACCAGTCATGTTTGTGCTAAACTTCTAATGGAACTTCACTTCCACTCACATTTGATGAATGAATGACAAACTGAATATACCAACAAAATCAAGACATGAATAAAAATAGAGAGAGACAGAGAGTCACTGAGTAAAACAGAAAGAATGTGAGAAGAAAACTTTGGGAGAGAGAATAAATGTTTATTTCTGTGGCTTCTATAACAAAAACTTAGCAAATGTATTTTCCCTAGGCTAAATATGAATGTCTGAACATCTGAGAGAATCAACTAAATAAGTTAAACCCTTATTTTATTTCCATTAGATGTACTCAATAACTATTGGTCCCTTCTACTGACATCAAAATGTTGATAAACCTATTACTATGTAAGCGTTAAAAGTCACAAAGTGAATGTGAGATCACTTTGTGATTTGGAATTTGGAATTTAAATACTAACTAGGCCTATCTAGGTGAGTCAAGAAGCAAACAGTGACAAAGTCTTACCCAAAACATCAAACCAAATGGGATCTAGACTTTCTTGCCTCTGAGAAGCCCTTTGGCCTCAATTATAGTCACTCCTTTAGTTTTTGGTTCCATACTATATACTTTCATTTTGATTTTCTTAATTTCTCTGTATTTTTAAATATTTTTTCATTATTTTTAAAAAATTCTTGTGGGCACACAATAGGTGTATATATTTATGGGGTACATGAGATGTCTTGATACAAGCATGCAATGTGAAATAAGCACATCATGGAGAACAGGGTATTGATCCCCTCAAGCATTTATCCTTTGAGTTACAAACAATCCAATTACATTCTTTAAGTTATTTAAAAATATACAATTATTGGTTATAGTCACCTTTTACACTATCAAACAGTAGGTCTTATTCATCTTTTCTCCCTATTTTTGTACCCATTAACCATACCCACCTGCCCCTCAACCCCCCACTATCTTTCCCAGCTTCTGATAACCATTCCTTTATTCTCTATGTCCTTTTCCAAAAGTGCCAAAGTATTAGCTTTGAACTAAGATGAATAAGTGACTAGCAATAGGAAAATGAGGGGGAAAACATAAACCAAACAGAAAAAATGTGTTCAAAGCATAAATACTTTGAAAAATGGTCACATCTTCATCCTCTAAATCAGTTTCACATCATGGCTTAACCTATTACCATGTATTGTTCACTTCACTAAATTTAGTCTCAAGAATCTTGGGAGACTTGAGAAGATGATCACAGTGTACACCCCGACCTTAGATAATTCTAACAAAATGTTATCAGTCACTCAAGATACACACTTCTAAAACCTCAAATCCCCAGAAAAATGATAATCCTTTGTTATACATAAGATAGTAGTATTTTTATAAATGCATTCAAATACTGCATCATACTTTGTCTGACTCAATGTAGGTGCTGATTCAATTCTTGCTCTATTGGATAAAACTATATTAAAATCACGTGAGAAAGTTTCATGTATACCATGGACCTAGGAAATGGGAAGCCAAAATAAGTGTTGGTTGGAGACAGTGCTTGGTTTGTACGCAGCTAAATCAGAGCTAAGTGTCAGGCTTGTTGGAAGAGTTGACACGCCAGACAGCTGGAGTCAGTTTATTTACCTGTGGGAGAAAACGCTTACATAAAGAGATGGCCAGAAGCTGATGATGCCAAATCTAATTTAAAAATGAAAACACTTAAATAAAGAGATGACCAGAAGTTGATGATGCCAAAACTAATTTAAAAATGTGTGGTCACCTGCCCCGTTGCATTTTTATGGGACGAGATCAATAATTCATGACCAGAAGTCAAATTACTTGCCAACGCTGTCAACAGCACCCTTTCATCTATTGGTTCAAAAAGACCAAGTTCACACTGATGTCCTCACAACACTTCACATTTCCATGTGACACTTCTCCATGACTTACCGTGGTGAGCATGGTACCATGCCCAACCTGTCACCGCCCTTCCCACTGCAAACACTGACTAAAACGAATCCCTCTCTGAACTTCAGGGACTCAGGGAGCACACAGGACTGCTAGTCCTTAGTTGGAAACTCGAGATTGTTCCACCCACAAATCCCTGTGCTGGCTTTGTGATATGTGGTCTGATTTAGAATGGGAGCAGACATAACTTTAGGAGTGAGAGACCAGACAAAGGGATCAAAATGAGATTATAGCCAAAGTTAAAATCATTGACTCTATGTGACTGTGAATGAAAAGGGATCTCTTTAAAGTCCTTTTTCAGGACTGAACATTATTTAAAGCTTCCAAAGAGAAGCATTGAAATTCATCTGTATACACTATATGCTGGGGAATACTTGGTTGTCTCTTCTGTGTTCATTTGCTTCTATGGCAAAATAATTCAAGAAAAACGAGCAAAGGAGGTTAGATTAAATCCTGGAGTTTTTTGTTTGTTTGTTTGTTTGTTTGTTCGTTTTGGCTGATGTTCTATTTTTATTCTGTCTTTTTGTATATTTGCTTTTGAGTTTGATGCAAGAGTATGATTCTAGTATGTAAAATAAGAAAAAGAAATGAAAACACCAACTACTACAAATATATTCTAAAGAACATAAATTTTACTCTGAAACTATACATGAAAAACTAAAACAAAACACCTCTGACTAATTTGAGGAAATACGGAAGACCTTATTATTCTGATTTGGGAGATTTATTTGGTACAAGGTTTTATTTTTTGATGTCATTATCAAAAATTGAAGCCATATTATTATTTTGACAGTCAGAGGTATCTAGGCATTCCCAAAATAAAATGCTAGATTACTAACTTCCCTTAAGACCAGCATATTTGATGACCGTGTGGATTTTGAAAGTATAATATTACCAATTATTATTTCGACACAGTTTTAAATTTCAAGATAGAGATTTAAAAGTTCAGAAAGGACAGCTATTTCAGCTTATGACACAGTCACAGAAACTGAACTTGCCTTCCTACTACAAACAACTAGAAAACTGACAAAATATGTAAAACTGCTATTTTCAGGCATTGGACAACTGGAAGTATAGGACTGCATTGATTTAAAAAAGGGAAACAAAAGAGGTGAGCTATATAATCACTGCACTTTCTTCCTTGAATCACCTTTCTTAATTTCAGAGCTTAGAGATAAGGGAAGCCCAAGCTAAGCATGACAGTCCCACCTAGTTGATGGAGCAGCAATTAGAGTTCAGAGAGGCTGAAGCAGCTGCACTTGCAAGAAAGAGTAAATAGCTCTAGAAATCTGTACGGAGCACCTTGATAGCTTGGTTGAACACTAAGCAATATATGCAGGGGGTAAAACTAAGTAATGAATAGGGTAAAATTCCATGAGCCTGGACAAAAATGAAAAGCTACTGGCGAGCTCTAACCTGAATGATTCCCAAAGATCACACAGGAATGGGAGACAACTTCATATCGATCAAGCCAAAAGGGGATACCTTGTTGAAAGTCTGAGGCATTTAAAAGAAAACTCAGAGGGTACTTTATAGTAGGGCTACTCTATGCCACCCATAAAAAGATGAAAGATAAAGTTCAAAATAATCCATGAGTGATTAAATTTTCTGCCAAAATATACTTCAATACTCGTTACATGAAGACAGCAAGATCCACACACTTATCACCATAATATTCACGATGTCCAATATCATATAAAAACTACTGAACATGAAGCAGGAATTTATGGCTCATAATCATGAGAAACATGATAGAAACAAACAGAAATTACAGAGATGGTGGAAGTAACAAACAAATACATTAAAACATTATAAATAGTCTTGAGGATTTAAGAGAAAACAAGGTACTAGAGCAGTGGAAGACTTGAGAAAACGAATGTACTTTTTAGAGTTGACAAGCATAATATCTGAGAGAAAAAAATAAATGGATGGACTTAGTAGTGGATAAGAGACTGTATAATAGAAGACCAATGAACTTGAAGACATAGCAATGAAAGGATGCAAACGAAAATACTGAAAGAAAAAATCTTGAAAAATCAATACAGTCTCAGTTTCCTGTAGGACAACTGGACTTCCAGAAAAAGAGGAGGAAAGGTCAGATTAAAGCAATAATAGTGAAACTTTCTCCAACTTTGATGAAAACTATTGATACCATTAGTCTTTGTGTCCCCACCCAAATTTCATCATGAATTGTAATCCCCATAATCCCCGTGTATCAAGAGAGAGATCACATGGAGATAATTGAATCATGGGGGTCGTTTCCCCCATGCTGTTCTTGTGACAGTGAGTTCGCATGAGATCTGATGGTCTCATAAATGATTCTTCCCCCCTTCAGTTCGGTGCTTCTTTCTCCAGAAGGTGCCTGCCTCCCCTTCGCCTTCCACCATGATTGTAAGTTTCCTCAGGCCTTCTCAGTCGTGCCCCACTGTGAGTCAGTTAAACCTCTTTCCTTTGTAAATTACCCAGTCTTGTGTATTTCCTTATAGCAATGTGAAAATGGACTAATACAACTATAAATCTGCAGTTCTAAGAAACTCAACAAAGAGAATAAAGACAAAGAAAACCACAGAAGCCATATTTTAATCATATTATTGAATATTAGTGAAAAAAGAGGAGCATTGGGCAGGAAGAATGTCTTTCACTGCTTAATTCTATTAAACATTGAAGAAAGAAAACAATAGTTTTACATGAACTCATTAATTAGAATTAGAGGGGGAATAATTTCCAACTCATTTTATGAGACTGGCTTTGGTGAAATACCAAAAACAGAAAGAGAGATTACAAGAAAACTATCAATATACCTTATAGACATAAACCCAAAAATCTTTACCAAATATTAGCAAGTAAAATCCAGCAAAACAAAAATTTAATGCCACGTGACCAATTTGGGTTTATCACAAGATTTCAAGTTTGGTTAATAGTTGAATAGCAAATCAAGGTAATTTGTGATATTAACAGAGGAAACAAAGAAATAATATGCTATCTCACTAAATGGAGAAAAAACTATTTGACAACATTCAGTAGCTATTCATCATAAATGCTCCTGGCCAATTGGTAATAAAATAAATTTTCTTTACTGGAAGACAGTATGATAGTATGCACTAAAAAATGAAAGAAGCTACAAAATATCTAATCAGAATATCCTATAAATTTAAAATAATGTAAGGACATAGGATAGAAGACCAATATTTTAAAAATTAATTTTAATTTATATATTAGCAACTAACAATGGCATATTGAAATGTTTAAAAATACCATTTCAATAGCATAAAATATTCAGTTACAGAATATAACTAATGCATGACTTCTATTGTAAAAATTATAAAACATTGCTGAGAGGAATTATGAAAAATTAAATGAAAAGATGTATTATATTCATTAGAACACAGTATTAAAAAGTCAATTTTCCCAAGTTGATGTATTGATCATTCTGATCATAATTTCAGCAGGGTTTTTTCTTTCTAACTAACAAGCTGATTCAAATATTTATTTTGAAATTCAAATGATCAGAGCAGACAAGATAATTTTTTGAAAGGACAAAGTTGGAGGTAGTGTACTAATGTAATTTAAGACTCACCACAAAGCTGCAGTAATCAATAAGGTGATAACTTCAATTGTATCAACATATAACTCAATGGAACAGAATAGAAACTTTAGAAGTACATATGCACATATATGGTCGTTTTATTTTTTATTTTAATTTTATTCTTAACTGACACATAATAATTGTACATATTTGTGGGGCACAGTGTGAGGCTTTCAATAAATGTGCTACAGAAATACAATGGGAAAAGGATAGTTTTTTCAACAAATAGTAGTGAAGCAACTGGATATCTATGTGGAAAAAAAACCTTCAATATTTCATACTATTAAATATATAGAAAATTTTCTCAGACTGGATCATAAACCTAAATGTTAAAGCTAAAGCTGTTAAGCTTCCAAAAGAGAACTATGAAAAAATAAAAACTTTGAGAACTCAATGAAGGCAAGGATATATTAGGATATAAACAAACTGTTGTGTCCCTACACAATGGAATACTACTCAGCAATAGAAAATAATGAATTTGCACGATATGTGCAACAATTTGGCTGAAGCTCAAAAACGTTATCCTAAGTTTCAAAGAGGACACGCTGCACTGGTGACTTGTGTGGGACGCAAGGCAGCATGGCCTTGGCTTGTCTAATCACAAAAATCCACCAATCTTCAAATTTGGAACTTGTGAGATAGAACAAACAGAGGCCACAGGGAATTCTTTCTAATATCAGCTTCAGCTACACTCATCATCCAGGGCACCAGTAGCTGAGATGCCTATCTATGGCGGCATCCAGGAATCAGAGCTAGAAGTAGAGATTGTATAAGCTGAGATACTCTGTTGTGTCATGCTGGCAGTAGCAGTGTCCTCTTTGGAGAGAATCTGTGTCATCATCATGGTCTGTGCAATTCTGGCTTTTACCAGTCTTCTATGTTCCTGACAATTCCCTGAGCCATCCTGGCAATTCTTTGAATGACCTAACATCCATTCAATATTCTTTCCTTATTGAGATGATCCCTTTTAGTGTTGTTGGCTAATAATAACTCTGATTAATAAAAATTGTCTTAAACACCATGTAAAGAGGGATGATTTGAAAATTTATTTTTCCGCCTTTGACCCCATCTGCAGATAGATAAACTGTCCTTAAAATCACCCTCAGATACAAACTAAATATCTGTGAAACAGAATTCTTGATCTCCTCCTTCCCCATGAACTGGCAATTGACTAACCAAAGCATAGTGTTTTCTTTCTGCAGTACATCAATTAGCAGCCACTAAACAACCCTATCCTTCTTATAATTACTATCAAATTACAAAAGTATTAAATTTCATAGCTGCTGTGCCGTCCAGTGCATCCCGTTTCACTTGTATTCCATCCCAACTTGCCACAGGTAAAATTATCAACAACTTAATGCTACAGCAGGCCAGAGGATATCACCCCTTCACTCACCACAAACAACAGCTTCTCTGTTGCCATCTGGGCATTGAGTGATTTAATTCTGAGTCTCATCCTAAGAGTTGGCTTCCTAGAACCAATTTCACACCTAAAATTATTGACGTAGGGTTGGATTCCCCAGAAGCACCATACTGAGATGAGGATTTGGGGGGAAAGTGACTTGCTTGAAGTATTCCTAGGACAGAAGTAAAGGAGGAAGGAGTTTGGACCTGAAGAGGAAGGAGACCAAGGAAGGCTGTGATAGCAAGCATAGCCCAGCAGAATGTATCTTAGGCTCAATAATCCAGGGGCGGTTTGCATTCCATGTTGTTCTCAGCTTACAGGTGTCCTGATTAGGGGATGGAATATTTCTATTCCTTCATGTTTCAGTTATTAGCCAAGAGCTATTCCTAGGGAGAAAAAAATGCCCAGCTACTTCTCCTCTCCAAGCTTACAGGAAAGGCAGGTTCTAGCATCCTGGAAAAGAAACACACATGTTTACTTTGTGTTTCCCCGACTAGGCTGTGGGTCACATAAGGCCAGATGCCATGTCTTCCTATGGAGCTGTATTGAGCATCAACAATAGTGTAGAATGTCAACAACACCTTTGCATCCAGCTTTGCACCACTCTGGTTTCCAACAATCAAGATGCGGAATTGAGAGGATATTACTTAGGAAGCAGAATTCTGAGAAAAGACTTGGGAAGTAATTTAGATCAAGATCAACAAGTGCATGTGAGATGAGACAAGAAGTTTAAGGTCAAGAATATCAGAAATCCGGAGGAAGCAATATACTATCCGGACTAGCACAGATATAATTAAGACATCCTGGATGTATTATTGAATCAAAACTATGAACAAAAATATTTTTAATGCCATGTCTATGACTGTTGCATGGGTTAGCCTTGAGAATTAAAGGGGGCTAAGGGAATAAGAAATAACAGAGCATTAGGTGACCTTGACTATTTGATAATAGTGAATTTGTTCTCCGAAAAAGTGAGAAATTCTCAGAATAGGATGATTAGATGGAAGAATCAGAGTCATTTCTCCTGCAACCAGCTATTAAATCAATTACTGAAAACAGTTATATACCATCACTCTAGAAGTGGAAAAAGGAAGACAGATTAAGTAAATTAGACATTTTTGAGTCTCCAACAAGTACAAGGCAGAACCAGCCTAAGAGAAATATAATACAAGCCACATATGTAATTTTAAATTTTGTGGTGGTCACATTAACAAAAAAGTGTAAAGTTACAGGTACAATTATTAATAGTAATACATATTATTTAACCCAATGTATTCAGAATACTACCATTTTAACATATGATCAATATAAAAATATTAATGATATATATTATATTCAATTTTTTAATCGAATGGAATAAAATTTTTTAAAAATTAAAAATTCAGTTCCTCAGTCTCACTAGTTACATACATTTCAAGTGCTCGATAGTCACATGTGGCTAATGGCTACTTTATAGGACAAAGTCATGCTAGAACCAAAGAATAATGATGATGTGAGACTTTCTGAGAAATATTGAATTTAATGCGTAATGTTCTCATGGTCTAATGCTTGCAGTTAGTGAAATTCTTACCCTCCTTTCAGAAGGTCAAGTTTTTGAAAAATTTGCTTTTGAAAGCTTCTTAATGGCAGATCATCAATGAGGCTACTACAGAAGCCAAAATAATCATCACTTACTGAAGAACGTTCTGAGTTAAGCTGCTTCTATTTAGAATGTTTGGCCTCCCTGGAATGTTCCATGACTTCAATCTGACCTTGCCACCCAGTTCCAGATATGCTGCCATATGTGAATGATGTTCTCACTGTGGCATAAATAGATGATGAACCCATGAGAAGAATTTAGAGATCCTTCTAAATTCTTCTAGATTCTATCTATCTATCTATCTATCTATCTATCTATCTATCTATATCAGATATATATCACTCAGATATATATACACACACACGCGCACGTACACACACACACACACACACACACACATTATATATGTATATATGTGAAAAATCCACTGTAAACCTCTCAGACCCCAAGTAGTATCACTGGTATTTTCCTCCCTAAATCAGGACACAGCAACACAGGAACTGTAAATGCTAAAAAGAAGGTATGATTTTAAAATTTTCTCGTGGTTACTTACCACAATTCCTTTTTCTGCTCCCTCTTCTTTCCCTGAAATAATAAAAATCACACAAGGTCATTTCATTAGGGTTCTCTAGAGGGACAGAACTAATAGAATATATGTACACATGAAAGGGCATTTATTAAAGAGAAATTACTCACACGATCACAAGGTAAAGTCCCACAATAGGTTGTCTGCAAGTTGGGGACCAAGGAAGCCAGTGGTGAATCTGTCTGAGTCCCAAAAATTCAAAGTAGGGAAGCCAACAGTGCAGCCTTCAGTCTATGGCAAACGGCTCAAGAGCCCCTAGCAAACCACTGGTATAACTCCAAGAGTCCAAAAGCTGAAGAAGTTGGAGTCCCATGTTCGAAGGCAGGAAGCATCAGCTTGAGAGAAAGATGAAGGCTGAAGACTCAGCAAGTCTTCTCTTCCGTCTTCTCTTGCCTGCTTTATTCAGCCACACTGGCAGCTGATTAGATGGTGCCCACCCAGATTGAGGGTGGGTCTGCCTCACCAAGTCCACTGGCTCAAATGTTAATCTCCTTTGGCAACACCCTCACAGACACACCCAGGAATACTTTGCACTTCAATCCAATCAAGTTGACAGTCAGTATTAACCATCACAGTCATCGTATTGGAAACTGGAATAAAGCTGGAAATGACATTTTATAGTTGGGAATTTATTCATCTGTTATAAAATCCAAGGACATCTACTTTCCATGAAAATTTATCAGAAAATATAATCAGGAATGCGGTGTGATTTTATGTCCATTTCCCAGGGAATACCGTTTCTTAATTTGGTAGGTAATTCAAAAGGGCTTCAGGGCCAGGAAGTTTCATTTCAAACATCTCCTGAAATAATCTAAAAAACACACAAAGAGCCACACAATATTACTGCCAATAGTGGTCTGATTAATTCATTTCAAACAATTTCTCCAAGTTATCACATACCCTTCATCATCTTGAACAAATGACAGGCTAGAAGGAAGGTAGAGATGACTAAGGAAATGCTAAAACAAATCTTTCTAAAAATGGAATTACTAAGCATTCATCACCAGCATGCCATTCCATATTCCATCTCAGCAGTTAGTCTTGATGGCAGTTACGGGGCAGCATCTCAACACTCACCTCCATCGTAAATAAGGGTCAGTCTTGGGTTCTGTTGGGTTCTACCTACCTAATCACCTCAACTCTACTACAAAAAGTGACAACGCTAGGCAAAAGAGTTAAAGCAAAGTGGTCTAAACCTGCTATAACTGTATTCTATGTGAAATGGGTTGGAGTAGCAACATTATGATACTCAACTGAGATTTTCCTCTCATGATAGCTAGATAATATTATGACTATTCGCTCAATTCATTACAAGTGTCATCTTTATTTTTAAAAAATACAAAAATTAGCCAGGTCTGGCGGCACACTTCTGCAGTCTCAGCTACTTGGGAGGATGAGGCTACTTGGGAGGATGACCTGAGCCTGGGGATGTCAGGGCTGCTGTGATTCATGATTGCACCACTGCACTCCAGCTGGGGCAGCAGAGTGAGACTCTGTCTCACACACACACACAAACACACACACACACACAAACACACACACACACATACACACAAGATACATACATAAAATACAGTAAATAAATATTTCCACTTACACATATATACATGCACTTATATGTATACATAGATATGTAAGCACACACATATGCACTCACACTCTTATAACTCTCTATAGAACCATCAGATGAAAGAGTAATTAATAAAATAAAATTTCCAGGTGTTTCTTTATCAACTAGTATATATAGCTATAGCTCTGCAAAGACCACTTTTCTTTGCATTTTTTGCAATTTATGAATGGCAGCTGATGCCATAGGTGAGAGCTAGGATGCAAGCTCAGGCAGTTTGGCTCACATCCTTGGTTATATCCCTGGCCACAATGATAACACAGAAACTCATTTTTGGAAAGAATTTAAGAAATTGTCTTGCCTAACTCAAAAGCCAATATTTAATGTGTTCAATATTCCCGAGAGTGTATCAATTCTTCTAGCAGTAAGGACAGAAAAACATTTCTGAAGCAAAAGGAATGTGTCAGATCTTTATTCTGTGTGACCAATTCAAATAGTTTAGTTACTCCTTAAGCAGCTCCACTATCTGATTTCCAATTTTAGCTCCAATTTGAGGAATTACCCCTTCCTGTAATAAATGAAGTAAAAGTGCTATAATCATTATTTTATTTTCTAGGGTATCTGTCTAGCTTGGGAAAAGAAAAACTGATAAATTCTAAGGTAAGCTGTAAACATCAACTGTATAGGTTTATAAAGTCATCCTATAACATGTCTAATATTTGTAATAACAGAATCAGATTGTTCACAGAAAATACTCATTCAGTTTTCAAAAAGCGCTTTTCACCCATTATGTCTAATGTCTCATCTCTATCTTGTCCTACGCAGAAATGTGGACTTTCTCAAGGTTGAGCTCTTCATTGAAAACACACACACACACACACACACACACACACACACACACACCCAGAGACAGAGACAGAGAGAGAGAGAGATTGTTATCTAGGAAAAAAATTAGAAATGAAAGAAAATAGAAATATCACCAACATTGTGGTTTCAAACCGAGACCAACTTAAACCCTTCCATAGTTCTACAATCAATCATAAAAGCAGTTCTTTTACTTACTTTCTCAAAAAGGGTTGGAATAGGGAGCCTTCCCAGGAATCTAAGCAAACTTCAAGCAGGATTATAGTCCTGTTTCCCACATTTGCATAAACATCCTTCACAATGATTTGACTTTGCAGCATCAGGATTGTCTGGCAGAGCAAACAAAGCCAGAGTTGGCACAGGTATCTCCTTAGCTCTGGAATGAGATTAGAGATGGAAGAAATATCAACATCTACCAAAGCCAGTGGAAGCAAATCTAAACTTTCTCCTACCACCAAACAAACAACCACAGCCACATCTTAAAAACTACAATCGGATGGCTGATTTGGGCCCCATGGTCCTGAAGTGGCTTCTTGTATATCTTAGTCCTGTAATTAGTGGCGAGTGTTCCCTCCGGATGCTAAAGAGTTGGATTTGGCTTGAATGTTGTTCAGAAGCTTATCCAAATAACGCTGGATTTTTCTTCTGTGTGTGTTCCTCCTTTTACTCATGTATTTTCTTCCTCTTACCCCACCTATTCAATTTTTTTTCCTTCAGAACCTAAATAATATTTATTTCCAAGTATAAAATGTCCTATTATATTTCATTAGTTCAGTGCCTATGTCCTACTCTTTAAAAAAATATTCATTTTACTTTCTAGAAGCTACAGAATAGAATTTTTTGTCAAAAAAGTAGCTTAGTTGAAAAAGTTCCAAGTTCTTTTTAGTCAGAAAATAAATCTCATACCCATTCTTCAAAAGGCTTCAATTTTGTTTTTAAGAATCTTTCTAAACAGAAAATAATAAAAGCTAGAATCAGCTGGAAGTAGACATTTGTAATTATTTGACTGGCTAGCATCCTTTTTCTCTTCCTAAGTGCACCATGATTTCTAAATATTTGAGGAATTACCTCCTTCCCTTCTGTCAGGACTATAATTATGGGCCCAGACCTCTTGTAGGCTAGGCAGTGAAAATGTTCCTCAAGATAGGCAATAATTCAGAGCTCTCTGGAATTTGATTCTTGAGCAGAGGGACAAAGAGACTGAAAGTTGTGGTTTCTCCTTTTCCACAGTGGCTTCCTGACTGGATTCTTCATGTTACAGGAGACTTTCTGTGGTTCTTGATCAGTTTGCTGCATGTACTTTTCTGCTTGCCTATTTCCAAGCCTACTTCTCCAGACTATATATCAAGTCTGAGAATCCCCAGTAACTCACCACAGTTTTCTTTGGTTCATGTTAGTCAGGGTCAGTTTCTTTTGCACACAACCAAAGAATACTAATGAATTCAGAGTTAAGACCTGTCACCCATTCTTAAATAGATAACGACCTGAGCCAGGTTCATTGAATTATAGTCAGTTCAGTGAACATAACTAACGTTCTCAGTGCTAGAAAAATAATACGAGAAAAGGAAGACAGTACTTATGCTTAGGGCATTTGCCACACAGTTAAGATTAATCCACACACAACAATTACAGTTCCCAGGCATACAAAGAACCCAGAAGGAATGCATTCAGTATCCAAGCAATGAGTTTTCTTTTCACCCACCTTATTTCCCAAGTCTAAACCTGAAATTCATTTTTGAATTACCTCTCATTCTCACCCCATACATCTAATTAGTCACAATTCATTCATTGAGAAAATATTTATTAGCAAGCCATGTTCATTGTTCTTATCCTATATCTGTTCTTTCTTTCCATTCCCAAAGCTACTACTTTAATTTAGCCCCTCATGGTGCATTTCTCATCTGACCAACTGCAGCAATTTCCTAAATGGCCTCTGCCTCTGTCTTTGTTCCTTACAATTCCTTCTCCTCTAAGAAGATAGAATTATCCTTCTAAAATGCAAATCTGATCATGTTGCTTTCTTCCTGAGGCTTGCCAACATTTTAGGAAGGGCTCCAAATGTCTTAGTATAGTATTCACGGTCCTTCAAGGCACTTAAAAACTCTTCTGGGACAGAGTGAGCTGTAACTAAACAAACAATTGAAGAAGCAAGGTCTGTCATGATTTGGCACTTGCTTATCTCTCCGGCTTCATCTCTCACCACTCTGTGCTACAAGCATATTGAGCTACTTACAGCTCTCTCATCTGGCCTGGGCACTGGCTGCTTCTCTGGCTGGAATGCCCTTCCTACTCACTGCCCCCATTTCACCTGACAAGCTCTGACTTTCCCAAATCCAGGCCTAAGAAATCTACTTCTCCTTTGCATTGCTGTGCTAGTCCCTCTGTGCCTACCTCTAACACAGTATTTATCACTTTATACTTTAATTTTCCTTTGTTTGCCTTTCTTTCTAGAAGGCAAGTGCTGTTCTTTGATTTTGGAAACTGTGCCTGCTTCATCTTTGTATTCTCCACACTTAGTAGGACACCTAGCATGTGAAATCATCCAATACATGTTTATTGACTAATTGAACACATATAAAATATGTTCAGAAGCAATGTATACAGTATCTCTTCTACAGACCCAAATAATAGAAAAGATCAGAGAATATATTTTAAGGCATTCTCCTTATAAGTATGAGAAACATCTTAATACCTAGAGAGTTTGAGGTCTCTCCAAAATGCCAACTCTAAATTACAAAAAAATGTATTACAGTAGAGCAAACAAACTTTACAGATTCTTGTAAAGCTTCTGTTGACTCAAGCGAGCTGTAAACTCTCATGGACATTTCAAACAATTATAGATGTTCGTAAAGCTCTTCATTTCGTGGGATAACGCTGATGCAAACTGATGCATGATCCAGCCTGAGATAATTGGTTTTATAACATTTAAGAATGAGCTAAGATTGTCATTGCAGCCCAAGAAGAATATGCAACCTTTTTTTTGACAATCTTCTCCAAATAAATATAGACAAAAATAATGGAAAGTTGTACAAGAAACCAGAGAATGAGTGGACTATTGCTGCATATATTCTCCTAGGATGGAGTCAAATGGAATAAAAGTTGTAAAAACATAAACGTGGTTTCATAGGCACTTTATATTAGTCTGTTTTCACATGCTATAAAGATACTATCCCAGACTGGGTAATTTATAAACAAAGGAGGTTTAATTGACTCAGAGTTCTGCATGGCTAGGGAGGTCTCAGGAAACTTACAATCATGGTGGAAGGCAAAGGGGAAGCAAGGACCTTCTTCAAATGGCAGCAGGAGAGAGAAGAGCAAGCAGGGCAAGTGCCAGAAGCTTATAAAACCATCATATCTCATGAGAACTCAGTCAACATCATAAGAACAACATGGGGAAAACTGCCCCCGTGATCCAATCGCCTCTCACCAGGTTCCCTCCTTAATACCTGGGGATTATAAGTCAAGATGAGATTTGGGTGGGGACACAAGCTTAACCGTATCACACTTGTAACAAAAAAAAAAAGGCACCATGTATATGGTAATGAGCTCAACATGCTGTTTGCAAAAGATACTTGATGCAGCTCTTCAAGAACTTGTTTTCCTTTTTCTGCCATGAACAAGTCTCACTCATTAGCACTTTGCACATCTTTGTACAGATAGATAATTCTCTCTATGATTATAATCTAAAGGCAAATTATCATCACCTAGCATTAATCCCTAATATGTAACTCCTGTTCTTACTTCTAATTGTTTTATTTCCTTATATACAACTGTCCAGAGAGCTTGCCCTTATTGTAAACAAAATGTATTCAGTTGTAAGTGAGTTATCTTCACTCTAGTTAGTTCTCCTTCACCTTCTATTTCTGTAGAGGCATGGCCATTCTTCATTAACTCCTTTTTTTAAAGAATTATTTGGTTTCCTCTCTATCTCTTCCTCTCATTCTTTATAACTGAATGCTCCCATAAATCAATTATTATAGCTACAAGTTATCCAGCACATGCCAACCTTTCTCTGATACTATATCTGGGTATTGTGAGCAACATCGCCAACATCATCTTCCTAACCTATTGCCTACTGCTTCTATCTGGCCCCTTTTGCTCCTCATCTTTCTTAAAAACAGTATGTGAACTCCCAAGCTGTTTTCCCACTCTGGATTCTCCACATCCGTGAAAGTTCATCTTATATAACTCTACGACTTAAACACCTTGTCCTCTTCAAGCTAGCTTTACTGTACCATACACATTTCTCTTCCCACTCCTTTGCTAGAGTTCCCTGCTCAATATGACTTGGCTTTCTCAACCTATCCTGTAATCTTACTGTCTTCTAAAAGCTTGTTCCAGTCTCATGTTTGTGAGGATTTGCACAGTTTCTCCTAATAGTGCCTCCAATGAAACACACACATGTTGCATACAAAAGTGCTGTGTAACTATACTAGTCGAGATAGGCTAATTTGTGCTGTACTAACAAAAAATCCATGAATTTCAATGACTTCACAGAAGTTTTTTTCTTACACTAAATGTCCCACATGAGCCATCATGTAGCTTTACTGTGCTGTCACTCAGATATTCAGTAAACAAAGGTTCTCATATTTGGTGCTACATTATGCTCAGTTGCAATAGCAAGGGAAGAGAAAAACTAGATAAATGTGCAAGGAATTTTTATTGCCTCTAATCAGAAGACAAAATTCATTTCCGCTCACATAGTCTCACCTTGCAAGTGGGCCATAAAATGTAGAGGAGTGAACAGAATACTTAACACTGCAATTGCCATCACTGTAAATTTGTATTAATAGTTTCAGCTAAGCTTATGCAGAAAGTGGAATTCTTAAGTCTAGAACTGCAGTTTTTCACATCGGAACGTTATTATCTATAGAGAAAAATCGAGGACAGTACCTGCCTGTCCTAGCAGACCCACTTATGTCGCCTGCTGTCAGACCAGATGGAAAGCAGCATGAATAGGAGCATGATCTTAGAATCTGAAGGCCAAGAGCCCAGGTATATTAGGAGATTCCCTCCTCAGCACAGATAAAGTCTGCCACTCATGGTTGTGAGCTAAGCTGACCAATAAAGATGGTCTAGAATTGCACCTGATGTAATAAGGTCAAATTGTCTCGAATGTCCAGCAGAGCTTTGAAAGGTGGAGGCTAGCAGCTGTCTTATTCTCTTCATTCATTTAGGTTGCTATAACAAAAATACCTAAGTCTGAGGAGCATATAAACAACATAAATTTATTTCTCACAGTTCTAGAGACTGGGAAGTCCAAGATCAAGGCACTGGCAGATTCAGTATCTGGTGAGGACTCTGTTCTGCATAGACAGACATCTTTTCATTGTAACCTCACATGGTGAAAGGGGCTAGCTAGCTCTCTGGAGTCTCTTTTATAAGGGTGCTAATCCCATTCATGAAGGTGGAGCCCTCATGACCTAAATCACATCCCAAAGGCCTCACTGTCTAATGCTTTCATGTTGGAAATTATATTTCAATCTATGAATTTAGGGCAGTAGGAAAAAAAAAAAACCATTCAGACCATAGCACTTGTTTTGCTGTTTCACTGCTTCAAGTGTCTATTCATTCTCCTAGAGAGAATTCTAAAATAACAGGCGTTGTGCAAGATAAACTTCCCTTGTGCTCCAGCACTGTGTCATCAGGGAATACTCAAGGCTGTTTCATAATGGACAAAAACCTCTTCATTAGAAAGACCATTGTGCATGGGTAGGAAGTACTTCTTTATTCCTTGTGTTTTCCTCTTTGTGGAAGATATTCCATCATACCCCCAGCCTCCCTTGCTTTCTCACTCATTTTCAAATAGTTTATATACCTGGGAGGGGCTTATCTCACAGGTGATGTTGGAAGGAAGACCTGGGCAAGTGGAACCCATGTCTTCCTTCACTGTTTCTCTTGAGAACAGTTGCCCCCATGTTCTACTTTACTTCTCTGTGGGTGACTTCTGTTTTCATAGGTGGAGCCTGCCCAGTCAAGTACTCCTGTGACAAGGTGAATAAGGCTATATAAATCAGGCCTTCAATGCAGAAGTCCACATGCTCCCAGATACAGAACACATTCTCCAATTTCAATTTTGACTGAATAAGGGTGATTGTATTTTATTCTCTGTATGTGAACTAATTTATTATATTTCTTAATTGAAGCTGAATGGGTAAATGGAGCAAAATTTGTTGCATCTTCCAAATAACCTCAAAAAGGTAGCATATTGTTTTATTTACTTAAATATATTCATTGTTAACCTTTACAGTATGATTTTTTTTTACTGTTACTGTAAAACAACTACCACTTTAGACCTGATATACAGTGATATTAATACATTATTAGAATGTGTAGCCACTGCAAAACTTTTCATAGAAAATATTATCAGTTTGAAGTAAAATATGTGAATATAAATGCATTATAATCTTTTTTTTTTTCTGAGACACACTTTCACTCTGTCACCCAGCTGGAGTGGCATGATCCCAGCTCACTGCAACCTCTGCCTCCCAAGGGCTCAAGCCATCCTCTGGCCTCAGCTGCTGGAGTAGCTGGGAACATAGGCACAAGCCACCGGACCCAAATAGTTTTTGTTTTTGTTTTGAGATGGAGTCTTGCTCTGTTGCCCAGCCTGGAGTGCAGTGGAGCAATCTCTGCTCACTGCAACCTCCACCTCCCTGGTTCAAGCGATTCTCCTGCCTCAGTCTAGCAAGTAGCTGGGATTGCAGGCTTGTGCCACCACATACAGCTAGTTTTTGTATTTTTTTGTAGATATGGGTTTCAAAATGTTGCCCAAGCTGATCTCCAACTCCTGAGTTCAAGTGATCCACCTACATCAGCCCCCTAAAGTACTGGGATTGCAGGCATTAGCCACTGCACTTGACATGCATTATATTTTTAATCTACCTCTATTGTGACTTGCTCACAGAGGCCAAAAAAAAAAAAAAAAAAAAAAAAATCAGTTTGAACATGACATTCTCTACTAGCATTAGAAAATGCTAAGGCATTAGAAAAGTAGTTCAATCTTTTCTGGTTGTGTCAGTCAATGACAGGTCCTCTAAGCAGCCATAGGAACCTACTGATTTTTAAGTTTTTTAAACGAGAAAGAGTATATATAATTCAAAGTCAAACTTTATATGAATGTGAGTGCTGGGTTTTATAGTAGGGGAGGAGGATATAATGGATGAGGTTGGCAGGGGTTGAATCCCATGATTCAAAAAACTCAAGGAAACTTCACAGCTTCTATTCAAATCAAACTTAGGTCTCATAATTCTTTTTTTTAAATTTTCTTTTTTATTATTATTCTACTTTAAGTTCTAGGGTGCATGTGCACAATGTGCAGGTTTGTTACATATGTATACATGTGCCATGTTGGTGTGCTGCACCCATTAACTCGTCATTTACATTAGATGTATCTCCTAATGCAATCCCTCCCCACTTCCCCCACCCCATGACAGGCCCTGGTGTGTGATGCTCCCCTTCCTGTGTCCAAGTGTTCTCATTATTCAATTCCCACCTATAAGTGAGAACATGCAGTGTTTGGTTTTCTGTCCTTGCAATAGTTTGCTGAGAATGATGGTTTCCAGCTGCATCCATGTCCCTACAAAGGACACAAACTCATCCTTTTTTATGGCTGCATAGTATTCCATGGTGTATATGTGCCACATTTTCTTAATCCAGTCTGTCATTGATGGACATTTGAGTTGGTTCCAAGTCTTTGCTATTGTGAACAGTGCTGCAATAAACATACGTGTGCATGTGTCTTTATAGCAGCATGATTTATAATCCTTTGGGTATATACCCAGTAATGGGATGGCTGGGTCAAATGGTATTTCTAGTTCTAGATCCTTGAGGAATTGCCACACTGTCTTCCACAATGGTTGAACTAGTTTACAGTTCACCAACAGTGTAAAAGTGTTCCTATTTCTCCACATCCTCTCCAGCACCTGACTTTTTAATGATCGTCATTCTAACTGGTGTGAGATGTTATCTCATTGTGGTTTTGATTTGCATATCTCTGATGGCCAGTGATGATGAGCATTTTTTCATGTGTCTGTTGGCTGCATAAATGTCTTCTTTTAAGAAGTGTCTGTTCATATCCTTCTCCCACTTTTTGATGGGGTTGTTTTTTTCTTGTAAATTGGTTTGACTTATTTTTAGATTCTGGATATTAGCCCTTTGTCAGATTAGTAGATTGCAAAATTTTTCTCCCATTCTGTAGGTTGCCTGTTCACTGTAATGGTAGTTTCTTGTGCTGTGCAGAAGCTCTTTAGTTTAATTAGATCCCATTTGTCAATTTTGGCTTTTGTTGCCATTACTTTTGATGTTTTAGACATGAAGTCCTTGCCCATGCCTATGTCCTGAATGGTATTGCCTAGGTTTTCTTCTGGGGTTTTTATGGTTTTAGGTATAACATTTAAGTCTTTGATCCATCTTGAATTAATTTTTGTATAAGGTGTGAGAAAGGGATCCAGTTTCAGCTTTCTACATATGATTAGCCAGTTTTCCCAGCACCATTTATTAAATAGGGAATCTTTTCCCCATTTCTTGTTTTTGTCAGGTTTGTCAAAGATCAGATGGCTGTAGATGTGTGGTATCATTTCTGAGGCCTCTGTTCTGTTCCATTGGTCTATATCTCTGTTTTGGTAGCAGTACCATGCTGTTTTGGTTACTGTAGCCTTGTAGTATATTTGAAGTCAGGTAGTGTGATGCCTCCAGCTTTGTTCTTTTGGCTTAGGATTGACTTGGCAATGCAGGCTCTTTTTTGGTTCCATATGAACTTTAAAGTAGTTTTTTCTACTTCTGTGAAGAAAGTCATTGGTAGCTTGATGGGGATGGCATTGAATCTATAAATTACCTTGGGCAGTATGGCCATTTTCACGAATTGATTCTTCCTATCCATGAGCATGGAATGTTCTTCCATTTATATGTGTCCTCTTTTATTTCATTGAGCAGTGGTTTGTAGTTCTCCTTGAAGAGGTCCTTCACATCCCTTGTAAGTTGGATTCCTGGGTATTCTATTCTCTTTGAAGCAATTGTGGGAGTTCACTCATGATTTGGCTCTCTGTTTGTCTGTTACTGGTGTATAATAACGCTTGTGATTTTTGCAGATTAATTTTGTATCCTGAGACTTTGCTGAAGTTGCTTATCAGCTTAAGGAGATTTTGGACTGAGACGATGGAGTTTTCTAAATACGCAATCATGTCATCTGCAAACAGGGACAATTTGACTTCCTCTTTTCCTAATTGAATACCCTTTATTTCTTTCTCCTGCTGGATTGTCCTGGCTAGAACTTCCAACACTATGTTGAATAGGAGTGGTGAGAGAGGGCATCCTTGTCTTGTGCCAGTTTTCAAAAGGAATGCTAATTCCATCCATTACATTTACCCGTTCTGAAAAAAGAAAAATAGCTCTAACAAATGTCCTTTGCTTTGCTTACTTACATCTTGATAAAGTGGCTTGAATTCTAGGTGAGGTACAAAATCTGATCTCAAAATTCCACAACAAAATAGCAAAATTATCCACTTACACTAACATCTGGTATTTTTAAAACTACAGTTTTGAATTTGACCAACAACGAGGATCTCTCTGCTTTAGGTTAGAAATGGAAAATATTATTGACTGTCACCCAGGATCTGCCATTGACAGGTCATTCATTAAAGAGTCTATTTTCTATAACCCTGAGGCACACAATAGTGTGAAGTTGGATTCAGATGAGAGCATCTGTTCATTCAAAACTTATGGTACAAGCATGACTCCAAAGAAAATCAGATTAGCCTGCATATGACAATGTCTCTGATGATTACACACAAAAAAAAATCACTAGTTTTGTAGGCTGAAAGATATTAAATTAAATATATACAGCTACAAGACAAATTAATTTCAAATGCTTTAAGTTGGACTGAAAATAGAAGCTTTTCTTCAAAATACTGACAGCTTAATATTTACAAGTTGCTAACAAGCAATTTAAGTATTTAAACATAAAAGAAGACTAAAGCTTCTCTACCATCTTTCTTTTATGTCACCAAATTCTACTTACTTGGAGGTCACATATCTGTTTTTTTAGTGCCACCTTTTGGGTGGTCTTGTTATTACATAACATTAAAATTGAAATGCTGGAAATTTAGTGTGTGTGTTTAAATTGAACTTTAGCATATTAAGTTTATTCTCTTAGTTGTCCACATTAACTGCACAGTTTATTTAGACAGAGATATTTTTCACTTGTCTTCTGTAATAAAACAGAAACTGTGAAGTTTCCTTAGTAGAGTTTTTTGAATCGTGGGATTCAGCCCCCGCCAATCTCATCCTTTATATCCTGCTCCCTCAATATAACCCCCGGAACTTACATTCATACAAAGTGTGACTTTGAATTATACCTACTCTTTCCCTTTTAAAAAACTTAAAAATAAGCAGACTCCTACGGTTGCTTAGAGGATCTATATCATTGATTGACACAACTGGAAAAGATTGAATTGCTTTTCTAATGCCTCATGATTCACAAGTAGTGGAGCTGAAAACAAACCTAGGTCTTATCAATGTAACTCCATCAATTACATTTACGCATTCTGAAAAATATATATAGTAACTCTAACAAATGTCCTCTGCTTTGCTTACTCATATCATGATAAAGTGGCTTGAAATCCAGGTGAGGTATAAAATCCCCTCTCAAAATTCTACAGCAAAATAATAAAATTACTTACTTACACTAACATCTGGGGTTTTTTAAACTATAGTTTTGAATTTGACCAAGAACAAGGATCTTTGTGCTTTGGGTTAGAAATGTAAAATATTATTGACTGTCACCCAAGATCTGCCATTGACAGGTCATTCATTAAAGAGTCTATTTGGCATATTATCCACCCATTCACCTAGATTCTCAAAGTCCCATTCTGATAATTAAGTAGATCATTGAGCAGTAAATCTAAAAAATATTAATGCAGTATCCATAAGAAAAGTTTATAATATAATATTCAGCTATTGGGTCAGTAAAGACATCATCTCTTTAAACACAATTTTAGATCTCTTTTTGGTAAAACCATAGTCGTTTTTCATTGACTTTTAATATACCTTATAAAAGCACCTCTTTTACATTCAATTCCTGCAAAAAAAAAAGTTGTTAAGTGAATTGGTATCATTTAAATTTTGTAACTAAAAAATGTCCTTGCTTCTAGGCAAATCAAACTTCATGCCCAATTATGATAATTAAATAATCTCAGGTATTTGTTCATGTTTACTCTTTCTACTCTTTGCTGGTGACCTCTGTTCTGTTTTTGTTTTCATTCCAAATTGCTCTGTCTTTTGTTATGTTTGCTTTTCCAAATTATCTTAAATCTTGTTGAATGTGGCACAAGTGCCAAAATGAAAGGGGTTAATTCAAGGATTCCAGGAAAGAAGTGGTTGCTGCAGCTAGCATCAGACAAGAGTAGGGTGGAAGAGCCTTCCAAGATTTCACGGGTCATAGCTAAGGCCAATGGAGAGGTAAAGCAAAAGACAATGAGAGTGAATGCAAGATAAATTGAAAAAAGAATGTATCAAACATGTTGAGATAGCCGGCAAGAAGACTTGTAATCAGACAGAGCCATGGCTAAAGATTCTCAAGAGAAAGCTTATGAAGCCCACTGGGTCTGATTGAAGAGCTGGGTTAGCAGGAGTTTACCATGTAGAAGTCAGGTGGTCTTACTGGAAGCAAAACCATTCTGGTCATGTACTTAAGAATTTATGACAGTGAATTACAGATAGTAATCCACTAAAGGCAAGGATACTTTTTGAGAAATGGTACCTATACTTCCTTCTGATCCCACCTACTGAGTTCACCCCATGGTTGACCAGCAGTTCAGTGCTTCCCTCCTGAACCCACCCATTTTGAGAAATTCTGCCTCAGTGTGAGAAAGGAGTAACTGGAGAAAAGAAGCTGTACAAATATAGAATTCATCAATTATATAAATGAATACATTCCACACAATACCACAACATGTTCACTGAGTTTATTTAACCTTTAAGATTATTTACTGGCCAGGCATGGTGGCTGACGCCTGTAATCCCAGCACGCTGAGAGGCCGAGGCGGGCAGATCACCTGAGGTCGGAAGTTCGAGACCAGCCTGGCCAAGGTGGTGAAACCCCATCTCTACTAAAGATACAAAAAAAATTAGCTGGGTGTGGTGGCGCATGCCTGTAATCCTAGCTGCTTGGGAGGCGGAGACAGGAGAATCACTTTAACCCAGGAGGCGGAAGTTAAAGTGAGCCGAGATCGCACCATTGCACTCCAGCCTGGGCAACAGGGCAAGACTCTGTCTCAAATAAATAAATAAATAAAAGATTCTTTACCGTCTGCCACATGGTATGATGAAATGCAAATTTGTTTTAAAGGTCGTGTCCTCTGAAAGTATACTGTGCTCACTTTATGGTGTGTACACTGACAATAATTTAAAGCCAATCAATGTTGTATACTGCTCTCCATAGAGTGGAAGCCAACTCTGTTTGGGAATCAACATAAATGTCCACAAACAGGAAAAACTGTACTTCACAACTTCTCACAGTCATTATTAGGTTTAAATTCAGGGTAGTATTAATTGAAAAATAAACACATATTTAAACCGTGCAAATATTATTACTTTCTCTATTTTGTTAGTATGTCAAGAAACCATCACTTTCAATAATGGAGAAAAAATGCATCATCCATAATAAAGTACTATTTCTTTGTTGTCCACGAAATGTGGCAAATTAGTTAATTTGTTGTTTATACCTAAATAGAATCCTCCAGAATCGCTAAATGCCTCCACGGATTTGTCTTCATAGCATATTTAAGAAGTACAATATATTTGGTTTTTCTTCTTTCACAAATTGGGAAATGCAGCATCAGAAATGAGTTGAGGTTTTGCCCCAAGTTCATTGGTCTGATTTCCTCATTAGACTTCACACTAAAATTGTGTACTACTTTTGTCTTGTACATATTTATATTTTAAACTCCTGAAGAATGTCAATAGTTATCTGTACTGCTCATGTGACTCCTAACAGAAAATGTATGTAATAGAAGGTCTATTTGGTACTTAAGGACTTTTATACCAAATATATAACTGAAGTCATCTAAAAGAAATATTGTTCATAAAAGACAGAATGATATTTTCTACAGGCAATTATAAATTCTATATTGCACAAATAAAAGACATTTAAGCTATATAACCTCTAATTACAAAATGACAATAAATGTCACCCAATTTCTGGGAAATACAGTTTCAAAGCATTAGTTCAAAACAAAAATGCGTGTTTATTATCTTACATAAGTTTACGTGATAGAAAAATTCTAAATAAAGACCACCATTAATTTTAATCTATATTTTTAAATAATTGGCCTAAAAACTACATTTTTAGATTCTTATGCAAGTTATTCTTTTAAGTTATTCCTTTAAAAAGTCAAAAGATTTAGGATACACATTAAATGAAATAAAAAGTTTACTTAAAAATAATATAAAATATTTTAAATAAACTTTTTATTTTGAATAGTTTTAGTTGCAAGAACATAGAGGCTCCATGTACTCTTCAGTCTGATTTCCCTAATATAACCCTCTTACATAACCATGGCTTAATTGTCAAAACTAAAAAATTAATATCAATACATTGATAAATTAAACTACAGACTTTACTCTGATTTCACCAGTTTTTCCTCTAATTCTTTTTCTGTTTCAGAAGTTAATACAGGATATCACATTGCATTTAGTTAGATCACTTTTTTCTAAAAACATGTTTACATTTATTTTGGATAAATATATAAGTATAATTAATGTAATAAATATTACTTGATTATTATTAAAATATATGATGTAAGAATAAATCTAATACATTTATTTGCCAAGAGGTTGTACGAACCTTAGAGAAAACTTTGAAGTGTATCTAATGAGTTTCATAACTTCTAGTAAAATTATCCTATTCATCTTGCTCTCATGGTGCACTTGTTTACATTTAGTGTATTGTGTAAGCATTAAATGATATGAAAATATTGAAATAATAAATTTACACAATCTGAGAAAGTAAAATTTATATTTTCATATATTCATTAGAGTATTATTTGTACTGTTTATAGAGGTATTTCTATGACTAAAAACTATCTGGGTTAGATAAATGGACTATTTGCATAGAGTTGCTACTCTCAAATCCTAAGAAACTAGAGAAAGCGGGGACAGATAATTTTAACAACTCAAGGCTTGGGTATTTTTCTGGGGAACTGTGGAATAGAAAGCTACCTTATTAAAGCCTTTTTGGAAATTGCATTTAGAGTCAATATATTTTGGATTTGCTCACTGATACCGTAGAGCGCACAGCATGAAGGAATTAAGAGGCCATCCACTCATTATGTTTAGGAGTAGTCAATTCCACAGCATTACAAGGTTTGCAAGCCAAAGAAGAAAACTCAGAGCAGACCAAAGAAATAATGCAAATATGGTTAAATGATTAGAGAACACAAGCATTAAGATATAAAAATCGTTTACCCTAGAGAAAGAAAGCTAAAATCAATCTTCAGTTTTACGCTTGGCTACTACCCAGAGGATGCAATCACTAGATCTACTGAACCCCAAACAGATGGAAGTAATTGTAACAATACAAAGATATATGTGAGATAAAGGAAGTGAAAGTCTTTCTGACTGTGGAAGCCATTAAGCTGTTGAAAGTTCCACAGTGTTTTTGTTTTTAGCAAAGAAGAAAACTAGCATTCTGAATTGCATGTCCTCGATTTTCTTTAGATTATCGCCATGTATGTTTGCATCCTTTAACAATATGTCTACTTTGGGATATTTCTAGACGTCACACAAATAGAATGACACTGCATATATTCTGCAATATACTTTTGCTTGCCAAAAATTATGTTTAATACAAGTAATTTATTTTTATAACTACTTTATTTTCTGGTACCACAAGATATTTCAAGCACATCTTCTATTTTCCTTGTCCAAGCAACCTCTTTACCAAGGAGCGTGGTTTCTTTCTTTGGAGAATGGTACTTGAAAATCAAAATCTGGGCTTCAAGTGTTCTTATTGCTACTGGGTTGTCATTGCTTTTAAACTCTTTCAGCAGACAGAGTGTGAAGAAATGTATTTGTATACTACCTCATACATACATACACACTGTGTATTTATTTCTGTGCATGCACACACACACACACACACACACACAACTTTATACAGATATTTCCAACTCCAGTCCAGCAGCACAGAGTTCATTCTAACCTTCCTCCTTTACTTATTTGAAACTTTTATTCTCAAATAATAAGAAAGAAACCTGGCTTTTATTTTCTACATATATCTATTTGTGTTTTCAACCGTAGTGTCCACATAAATTAGTTTCAGAATAACTAATCCATGTCTCTATAAGAAACAAAGCTACTAACTGCAATGTGGTATGTATGTGATGCTCTTTGTAAATTTAGCTTTAAATTACCCATTCTTTGTGGTATACAGTTCTACTGGTTTTGAAAAACGAATGGAGTCATGGGCCTATCTCTATAGTTGTGATTTGAAAAGTTTCATCAGCCCCCACATTCCTTTATGGTGACTTTTTGCTGTCAACATCTCCCCTCACCCTAACACCTAGCAACTACAGACTTCTTTTTCATCCTGCGCTGGCTAATTTTATGTGTGAACGTGACTGGGATGAGGGATGCCCAGATGTTTCTGTGATGAAACATTATTTCTGGGTGTGTTAATGAGGGTGTTTCTAGAAGAGATTATCATTCGAATCAGTGGACCCAGTGAAGAAGATCCACCCTCACCCATATGGGCGGGCATCCATCAAATCATCTGAGGGCTCAGATAGAACAAAAAGGCAGAAGAAAAGTGAATTCTCTCTCTCTCTCTCTCTCTCTCTCTCTCTCTCTCTCGGAGGTGGAACATTCAGTTCTCACCAGTATAACCACCCTCCCTGTTCTCAACTCCCCTGGTTCTCGGGCCTTAGGATTCTGGCTGAATTACACCACTGGCTTTCTAGTCTCCAGCTTGTAGATAGAGTACCAGGGTAGATTTCAGCCTCAAAACTCGCATGAGCCAATTCGCATAATAAATCTCTTACATATCTCTATACATATGTTATTGCTTCTGTTTCTTGGCAGAACCCTGACAAGTATACATCCTATAATTTTGCTTTGTATATAATACTTTATGAATGGAATCAAGTAATATGTGACATTTTGAATTTGGTTTCCTCTGCTTAGCAAAATGTATTTAAGATTCATCTATGTTGTTGTGTAAATTAATAGTTATTTCCTTCATTTGCTAAATAAGTTTCACTGTATCACTGCATTACAGTTTCTTTATCCATTCACTGATGGAAGAACGTTAGAATCATTTCCAGTTTGGGATAATTATGCATAAAACTGCTGTAAATATTCAGGGGGTGGTTTTTATGTTAATATAGCTTTTCATTTATATTGTGTAAATACTGAGGAGTAGGATTAAGAGGTCCTATGGTAAGTACATGTTTAATTTTATAATAGAATAAAGAATTTAGAAATAGATTCATGTGCAAGTATTTCTTTAAATTATGATAACTATGATGCAGTTGAATGGGGGAAAGAATGGTCTTCTCTATATGATGCTGTGGCCAATTAAAGAACACATGTTCTCACTCATAAGTGGGAGTTGAACAATGAGAACACATGGACACAGGGAGGGGAACATCACACACCGGGGCCTATCGGGTGGTGGGGGAATAGGGGAGGGATAGCATTACGAGAAATACCTAATGCAGATAGCAGATTGATGGGTGCAGCAAACCACCATGGCACGTGTATACCTATGTAACAAACCTGCAAGTTCTGCACATGGACCCCAGAATGTAAAGCATAATAATAATAAAAAAGATGGCCACAAATTTGTTCACTTTTTTTTCCATTGAGATGTGGTCAGTTTTCCTTCCCTTGAATCTGAGCTGTTTTGTGAGTGATTTCACCAACATAGCATAGTGGAATTGGTTATAATGCTATTTCTGGACCTTGTCATAAGTGGGCTGGTAGCTTCTACCTCGGTCTCTTGAAACCATGAGCTGCTATGTAAAATGTTCAACTACTCTGAGGTCACTGTTCTATGAAAATCCCAAGCCACATTGAGAAGCCCTAGTGGATGAGACACCATGTGGAGATTAAGAAATAGAGAGGGGCCAAGAAACCCAGGCACCAGACATAGAAGGGAAGAAGCCATTGTGGAAGTAGAGCCTTCAAAGCTAGGCGTCCTAGCAGATAATATAGAACAGAGATGAACCACCTTGCCAAGCCTTTCCATAATTCCTGATCCAAATAATCATGGAAAAAAATAAAATGAGCGTTTTACCCATTTTATTTTAATTTATTTATTCACTTTCTTTATTTTAAACTTCTAAGTTTTGGGATAGTTTTGTTTGTTTTTGTTTGGTTGGTTTTTGGCAGAAATTGATCACTAGAACAGTACCGAAACAACTATATATCCATATAAAAAATAAAATACAATTTGACCTCTACTTCACTTCCCATACCCAAATATTAATTTGAAATGGATTATTGCTCTAAATGTAAAAGGTAAAATTATAAACATCTAAATAAAAAAGAGAGAGAATCTTTATAACTTGGAATTAGGCAAAAATCCTTAAACAAAGTTCAGAAAATACTAAGCCTAAAAGGAAAAGTTGATAAATTATACTGCAATAGAATGAAAACTTCTGATTTTTGGAAGATATCATGTAGCATTTCAAAAAGTTTGCATAGCTTGGGACAAGACATTCACAATACATATATCTGCTTAAGGTTTTATTCTATGTTGATATAGTTTAGATATTTGTCCCCTCCTAAGTCTCAAGTTGAACTGTAATCTCCAGTGTTGGAGGTGGGGCCTGAAGGGAAGTGTTTGGGTCATAGGGGTAGAGATCCTTCATGAATGGCTTGGGCCATACCCTTGGTGATGAGCAAGCTCTCACTCTGAGTTCACACAAGATCTGGTCATTTAAGAGTGTGTAGCACGTCCTCCCACTCTCTCCAATTTTTTATCATGCCTGCTTTTGCCATGGGACATGCAAGCTCCAGCTTCACCTTCTGCCCTGAATAAAAGCTTCCTGAGGCCTCCCCAGAAGCAAATGCCAGTGGTATGCTTCCTGTAAAACTGTGAGCCCAGTCAAACCTCTTTTCTTATAAATTACCCAGTCTTGGGTATTTCTTTATATCAATTCAAGAATAGCCTAATACATATATCCTTTCCAGAGTCTATTTTCAACCTATCTATATTTTATTCTTCTTAAAAAGTTATGTCCCATGTAAGAGTTACACAAGTGGTTCTTTATTATTATGATTTTGATCTAACAATCTTTCATCTTTGTCTTTGGAATATTTAGTACAGTTGCCTTTGATGTACCTACTCACAGTGATTAGCTTTGTTTTCTGTTTGTGCCATCTTGTTATTTCTTTTTCTTAACTTCCTAATTTTAGGTATCTTTTCATACAATTGCCAAGTTTTTCTCTTGACATTATTAATGCATTTGTTTGCATTTATTGATTTTCTTTTCTTTTTTCTTTTTAAATAAAGACTCAGTCTTGCTATCTTGCCCCAGGCTGGTCTCATACTTCTGGCCTCAAATGATTTTCCAACCTTGGCTTCCCAAATGCTGGGATCAAAGGCATGAGCCACTGCACCTGGCCTGATTTTATGTTGAACCTCTGTTGCATTTCTGAGTTAAGCCACTTGGTCAAAAAGTATTTATATTCTTTTTTTTTTTTTTTGAGACGGAGTCTCGCTCTGTTGCCCAGGCTGGAGTGCAGCGACGCGATCTCCACTCACTGCAAGCTCCGCCTCCTGGGTTCACGCCATTCTCCTGCCTCAGCCTCCCCAGTAGCCAGGACTACAGGCGCCGCCACCACGCCTGGCTAATTTTTGTATTTTTAGTAGAGACAGGGTTTCACCGTGTTAGCCAGGGTGGTCTCGATCTCCCGACCTCGTGATCTCGGCCTCCCAAAGTGCTGGGATTACAGAGTATTTATATTCTTTATTGTACATTGCTCAGTTATGTTTGCTAATATTTGGCTAAACATTTTTGCATCAATGTCACAAATGAGATGACCTGGTATCTCCTGCCTCATTCATTTTTGAGGGGGCTTTTGCTAACAAACTTATGCTATTTTCATATAAAGAGCTGATTTTTTCTTTCTTTTTATATACTCTGGAATCATTATATAAACAATCAAGTTGTTGCTTGACCCCCTGACAAAAACTTCCATCTAAGATAATATTCTTTCTTCCTGAAATGTGGGCGCAAGCCACCCCGATGCCGAGGAAAGAGACCGAAGGCACAAGCTGTTCCAGGATAATAAAGAAAACATAGACAATAAGAATAGTTATACTAGAAACAGATTATAGATATGATTATATATGAATATTATCTGTCATTAGTTAGTAACATTACTCTTTATTCCAATATTATAATAATCTTTGTTCTACAACTCTAACCTAGGAAAAACCAGGCCATACAGAGATAGGAGCTGAAGGGACACGGTGAGAAGTGACCAGAAGACAAGTGTGTGAACCCTCTGTCTCAACCGGACAGGGCCACTGGAGGGCTCCTTGGTCCAGCGGTAGTGCCAGTGCCTGGGAAGGCACCCGTTACTTAGCAGATTGGGAAAGGGAGACTCCCTTTCCCCAGGGGAATTAGAGAAGACTCTGCTCCACCACCTCTTGCGGAAGGCCTGACATCAGTCGTGCCCACCTCTTGTGGAAGGCCTGACATCAGTCGTGCCCGCCTACAGCCATCCAGAGGCCTAAACATCTCCCTGTGATGCTGTGTTTCAGGGGTTACGCTCCTGGTCCACTTTCATGCTCCACCCTGTACACCTGGCTCCGTCTTCTAGATAGCAGTAGCAGAATTAGTGAAAGTATTAAAGTATTTGATCTCTCTGAGAAATACATAAAAGAGATAATGACATAAGCTGTACCCTCTCTCTCTGCCTTGGCTACCAAATAGGGAAGGGTCCCCTGTCCAGTGGACACATGACTTGAATGACCTTACCTATCATTGGAGATGACTCACACTCCTTACCCTGCCCTCTTGCCTTGCATACAATAAATAACAGTGTGGCCAGGCATTCGGAGCCACTACTGGTCTCCAAGCCTTGGTAGTAGTGGTCCCCCAGTCCCAGCTGTCTTTTCTTCTATCTCTTTGTCTTGTGTCTTTGTTTCTGCGATCTCTTGTCTCCACACATTAAGAGAAAAATCCACAGGCCCAGTAGGGCTGGACCCTACATTGAAATGCGTATTTTAGGTTTTCCTTACTTTGACAAACTCTGTTAGGTTTTGTCTGAAACTGTCATTATTTTGCCCTAATTCTCATGATTTTTCTAGTATACAATTCTGCACTGACAGTTACTTTCTCTCAGGATATTAAACACATCATTCCACTTTCTTCAAGCTTTCACTGATGCTGTGGAGAAATCATTTCTCAGAATAATTATAATCCAACCGAACATAGCTGTCTATACTTCTGGGTGAGGTTGTAACACTTTTCCCATTTGCTCTGAGAATACTCGCCAGCAGTGCTTGCAGCTGCTGCATTTACACTGAGATAAATTTGCCACAAAATATCTTGTTTGTATTATTATTTTCACATTGTTCTTGTATATCAACTTCAGAAACAGAAAACATCATTCTATTTACAGCATTCTGTTTTTAGTAGTGGTATTTCCATTTACAAAATATAGTAATTCTCTATTGCTGAAAATATCAAATCCTAGAAAACATAGCATTCCTACACATGATGCTAACATTGTTCTTGAAGAGTTGTTGGTCAAAGATTCATTTGATGAATCTGATTTTTCCAAAATAGACGATTCTCATGATTCAGACAATTCTGATGTTAGTTCTGTTTAGAAATAACTCTGAGAACAGTTTATATATTTTATTTTCACATTGAAAATCAATCAGATTTGCTTCAGCCTCAAAGAGCATATTTATGTAAAATTGTGCTGGCAGTGAGCTGCACTTTTTTTTCTAAACTGGAAAAGGGTTAAATCTTCGATTTATCTTTGCTTACCTAAATTTTTACCTTTATGATACATTTACTGTTTATATATTAATTTCTTGTTTTTAACCTGACTCTGTCTTTCATTTTACTTAATATGTCTTCTCTATCTTTCATCCCATGGACTTTCTTACATTCTTTAAAATTTCTCCATATCTCTTTCCAGTTCACTAATTTCCTCTTCATCTTTGTCTAATCTGCTAATAAACCCATCATATTTGGATTTTATATTCAGTCATTTTTACAGACTCTCACTTGTAACTTATTTTCAAATCATTGTTTTATATGTTGTGTCTGATAATTCCAACATTTAACTTTTTTTTTTCAGATTTGATTCTGTGATTTTTTTCTGCTGGCTCTCATTCATCAAGTCTTGCTTACTTTATTTTGCTTTGTTTCACTTTTGTTTTTACTGTGAGCTCATATTTCTATGGATATTATTTGAGCTCCAAGCTGTGATAGTTTTCATGGCAGAGGGCTTTTGTTTGGACCTGACGGGTCCCAGGGACACCAGTAACCAGGACCACATTACACTGAGTGTATACTGAGAACTGAGACCACCCAGGAAGTATGAATTCTGTCTATAAAACTGAAATCAGATGGCTTATGATTACAAAGTCTGAAAGAAAACTTTTCTTTTTCCTCTATACAGCATCAAATTCCAAGATGACCTATTTTTCTTGTCTTCTTCTGAGAGGTAAATATATGGGATGTAGATAAGTGATTCCCTGTGAATATCCGTCTTGTATAGACATGGAGTTGATCCCGTGTTCCCCACTTATGGACAGTCCCTGTAAACAAACTTTCTCCCTACAGAAAATTTCCTTAAGGAGAATTTACATCTGAGTTTTGTTTTCCTCTGTTGATTCTTTGCCCTCTAAAAATTCCTTACTTTCTTGTGTATTTACAAGATGCACTCATAAAGAGTTTATTGTTACATTTTCTCTGTCTCTTTTAGCTCTTTTCCATAGGAGGAATCTTAAGGCAATCTAGTCCAAAATACCGCCTGAAATGGAAAGAAAAGTGTACTAATTTTTGAATTCTGTATTGTAAATTTAAATAAAAACCTCCAGTTAGCCAAGTCTTGTATTAACGGTTCTTACCTAAAACAATTATATGGCTTAACAATTGCTACTTCAAACTAAGAAACACAAAGGACGTTAAGAAATCTGCCTCCTAATAATTCCTTCACCATAACATTTACTTAAGAAAGTATGCTCTCCTCTGAATCCTATCATAGACAAACATCATTTCCATATTGATCTTAATAGTTTTCACTTCAATTAATTTGAAATAAACATTTGTTGGTTGAGTGCCTGAAAATTTTTTTTTGAGTTATAGGTGGTGATAAGACACAACTACTGTCCTTGGGAAGTTTACACCCCAGTGGGAAAACTGTATCAGTAACCAAACAATTACCGCAATTTTATACATATAAAAGGTAATAAAATAGCAGTATATATAGCAATAAAAATAGAAGAAACGAAGATATTCCTACTTCAGCCTGTTTGTTTCTCAGGAGAAAACTGATACTATGTGGGATTTCTTCAACATGACATCACCAGAAGAGCAGAGTATTAAAAATAATAAATATTTTTCAGGCTCATGAGAGTGTAAAGGATGTTTCAAGATCTAGGAAGGGAATACAGACTAGGTAAAAGTACAGAGATATAAAGCAGCATTGTGTGTGCAGAAAACAACAGAGTTTGGTACCATGAGAATTCACAGTGCAAGAAGGGCTTCTGATGAGTTGACACTAGAAAGGTTGTCCCAGGGCAAAGACAGGAGTTTGGATTTTATCTTCTAAATGACCAGGAAGCTTTGTTTGAAGTACCAAAGGGGCAAACAAACTCATACAACAAAAATGTCATTTTTGAAATTTGTGGAAGATGGACTACATGAAACATGCATATGTTTCTTTATTCTTTATTGTATCTCTGTCTTTTGACTTAGCATTTTCTATAGTATTTTCTATGCATTTCTATTAAATATAATTATCATTTTAGTGGAACTATGCCATCTTACCAGTATAACAAGAAAATTGGTTTGTTTGACACATATATACACATAATACATATGTTATACATGCATTCATTTACATACACATATCTATGTATCTTTCATGCATTTTTACGTAGTTTTAAAGGACACATAAAACATAATCCTCTGTAAACATTTTAATAAGTTAAAAATATATCATAAAAATTTACCAGGACTTTAAATTTTCTTCTCAGGGCATTTTTATGCAACATAGCACTAAATCATATGCCTGTATTCTAATTTATCTGAAATTGCTTATGTTTGAACATTCTTTGATTCTTTGATATTATAAAAAGCTGGTGGGGCATGAAGTCTGACACCCGTGGTCCCAGCAACATGGGAGCCTGAGGTGGAAGTATTGTTTGAGCCCAGGAGGTTGAGGTTGCAGTGAGCCATGTTCACACCACTGCACTCCAGTCTGGGTGACAGAGCAAGACCCTGTCTCTCTCTCTCTCTCTCTCTCACACACACACACACACACACAAGCACATAGTGATGGTTAATTTTATCTGTGAACTTGATTGGGTCACAGGGTGCCCAGATTTAGGCTCAAGCATAGTGTTTCTGGGAGGATGTTTTGCATGAGATTAACATTTAAATCAATGGAGTGAGTAAAGCAGATGGAACTCCATGATGTGACTGGCCCTTGTCTAATCAATCAGAGGCTTAAATAGAACAAAAGGTGGGCCCTCTCCCTAGTAAGAAAGAATTCTTCCTATCTGGCTACTTTTGAACTAAGACATTGGCTTTTTCCTGCCTTTGGAATCAAACTGAAATTTCACCTCTTCCTGGGTCTCTTCCCTCTTCCTCCAGGAGTGGAATGTTTTATTTCAGTTTGTTTTCCCTTCCCCTGTTCAAGGAAGATAGTTTTGTTTTCGTTTCCACCCCCAGAGTTACTGGATTCTTCCCCTTTAACTTTGGCTCCAAATAAGAGATAATTCTAGAAAGTAGGTAGAGCTTTGTACATAGAATCACCAAGGGGAGGAAAACGTCCAGCTTGTGAGTGAGTGCAGAACTTTCCCATGTTTGGACTCCCTGACATGCTGGTTAATACTTGGCTTTTTTTTTTTTTCTTACTCACCTTTGCAGTACGTAACTCTTCTTAGTGCTCTACTAATGGTGAAAAAAAAATTGTGTGTTCTCACCTTGGACGTGATTGTTACACTTTGGAATTTAGTGTAGTTAGTTCCTTATGACTGCAGCTTTATGAACAGTTCAAGAAGAGTTATGATTTTGTTTATCATCCAGATTTTTCTAACAGTGTTCTCTGACAGTTTTATACATCCTTAGCAAAAGCTGAACTCCTTTGAATTAGTTCTTCCATATAAATTTTAAACTTGCTATTCTGGGTTCCCTCTGAAAAATATTCTGTTAATATTTTTACTGTGATTATGTTAAGTGTATAAGTTATGGAGAACTAATATTTTTATAATGTTGAGTCTTCCACGTACTCAACCTTTCACAGTAAGGTATGACATCATTTGATCAAATCATTTTGCATCCCTCACAAGTTGTTTGTTTTCACTTTATTATTTTTCAGCACATCTTTAATAGATTTTTTCATGCTCCTTTTTAAGATTTTAATAATTTTTTATTGTTGTGAAGGGAGCTTTGCTTACATTATATCTTTAAACTGCTTGCTTTTTATATATGTGAAAGTTATGACGATGCTGTTATATTGTACACAGTTTTTACTTGATTTTCTTAGTTTTCAGTAAAATAGTGCTATGTGCTTAATGTTTGTGTCCCTTCCAAAATTTGTATGTTAAATCCTAACCCCTAACGTTACAGATGGAGGGTTTTGACTACCAATAGTGCGGGTTCTTGGCATTTTGAACAAAAAATTGGACAAAATACGCAGACAAAGCAATCAAAGAATAAAGCAATGAAAGCAGAGATTTATTGAAAAGAAAGTACACTCCATGGAGTGGGAGCAGACTCACGCAAGTGGTTCCAGAGTGCTGGTCACAGAAATTTCTGGGATTTTAATACCCTCTAGAGGTTTCCCATTGGTTACTTGGTGTACATCGTATGTAAATGAAGGAGTGCCCCCCCCCCCCACCAGTCTGATTGGTTATGGAAGGCAACCAATCAGAGGCTGAAGTGAAGTTACAAAGTTACATCCCTCTGCAAATTTAGACTAGGCCCACCACCATTCTGACTGGTTACAGGAGGGGACCTATCAAAGGTACTTTCCATTTTTAACTCCAAAGTACAAAAGGGGAGGGCTGTAAAAGGAGTAGCCTTTGATCCTTTTGTTATTTGGGCATGGAAAGTTGGGGATTCTTTTTGATTTAGTTCTAGGAAGTCAGCATAAATTGGTCTTAGGTTTCCTGCCTGCAGACTCTAGTCTCCTGCCTCACCGAGATGAAGGCATTAGGAAGAGCCACCTATGGAAAGTGATTAGGTCATTGAGGGAAGAGCCCTAATTAGTGGGACTGGTGCTTTTACAAAAGAGACCCAAGAGAGACCCCCAGCCCCTTCAAACATGTGAGGACACAGCTAGAAGACAATTATCTGTGAACTGAAGAGCTATCTTCCCCAGACACTGAACGTGCCAGCACCTCGAATCTGCTTGTCCATTATGGTTGTGAGCTCTGTTGTCATTGTCATTCTTCCAAGACTCAGGCTTATAGAGCAGCCAGTGATTTTGACATAAGCTTTGTCATTACAGAGGAAAATAAAGGGAGCATGGCAAATCACTCAGTGGCTTCAGAGTTTCCAACTGGAAGTCATATTCTGCTTTCATTTTATTGGCCAATTTAAGTCACTTGGCTCACAGTTTACTAGAGCAAGTCACACAGACACACCTAATTTCAAGTGGGTGGGGAAATACAATACTAACATGTGCTTGGAAAGAGAACCAGAAATATTTGGTAGGCAGTTGATAATGACTACATAAATTGCTTCTTAGCTATGGGACCTTAGGTAGTTCAATTAACATTTCTAAGCTTCCAACAATTAATAGAAAATATTTCATAGGGCTCTTTTGAGGAAATAAACTAATACATGGGAAGTATTTAGTGTAGTGTCTGAAAACCCCAGTAGTGAGTAAATGTGAGTTATTATACCACCACCACTATCATCATCATTATTGTGAGTTATAGCTAAATCAATTTTACTCAAGTATTGTTAAAACTATTTTATATATGTTTGTCTTGGATTGTCCAATATTTTGTGAATGATTTATGTCTTTGAATCATTTATTAATCAGAAAAGTTCATTTTTCATTGTGATTATTTTCTTTACTCTTTTAGGTTTCTTGGGGAACCATTGAGCCTATATGTTAACATTTACATTAATATCTACCAGAGAATGAATGAGGAAAAAAGACCTTTCAGGTTGAAAACATATTGCATTCAAATGGCACTTTTCATCTCCTCAAATGATTCACATTAACAATGATATATTATTCAAAGTGCCAATTCAGATAATACATTCAAGATTGTAAGACTATCACAATTTGTAAAAATATAAGTAAAGGCATATATTGATTGCTCTAATGTATGAATGTTTGTGTGTATACATATAAATATAGATATATAATGTAGTCTACAAAAAATAAGTATAGGACAAAAACTAAATTATTTTTCATTTGCAATTTTTACTTCTTAGTATATGCATTTCCCTCTTCTCTAAGAAAAAGGAAGTGAAAACAAGTTTTTTCTTAGGAAGATAAGATTCTCCTCATCAATCGTTTCACTATTATGTACCATCCTTAACAGAAATAATTAGAAAAATAGGCAAAAAATACAAGAAGTCCAAAAGCCTTTTCCTATTACTCATACACAATCATTTTGAAGAGGATAAGTAAACCATATATAAAGGAGAAAATAGTAATGCAAAATATTTAAAATATTTTAATATCTAATTGAAGACTCCAAGTTTAAAGTTTTTCTTTACAATGAAAAAATGCCCCAGATTCATTCTTTACACTAAGTAGTGAATGACACTTTAGAGTTTGAGTTTTATAAGCTCTCATATTTTTCCTTTTTTCAAAGAACAAAGAGGCATTGATAAAATTCTTAAAGGATGCTAAAGAAAAGTTTTACAGATAAGTAGAAAGAGTTAAACAATAATAGCTATTCACTATGCTTTTAAAATTAGATTTTAGCATAATTTAGATTTAGATTTTAAAATTAGATTTAGCATAATTTTCTTTGTTATTTCCTGAAGTCGCTAAACTGTATTTTTCAGTAATAAAGTCTTTTCATGTGTGAATATCTGTGCATGGTCATATAGATTTTATATTGCTTTAAAACAGAAGAAAAATTAATAAGGACAATTTAAAATGTAGAAACTAAGCTACACAGAGTAAAATATGCTAATGTAAGTCAGTAGAACCTCAATTGAAAAATCTTTTCTAGAAAACATGAACTTTCCAAAAGAAGTGAAGTGTTCCATATTCTTAACTTTTTAGAGAAGGAACAGAAACGGAAATATTATTCACATACAAGATAGATCTATCAAGTTTCAAAATAATATAATGAATAAAATCAGATCAGTAACTCTCCCTTGTAAAATGTCTCTGCTCTCTCCTCCCCCACAACCTCATGCCCTTGAACGAAGTTAATGGTCCCAACCTCTCTATTCTGTCTGTTTTCCCTGTAGATCACTAGCTACACTAAAGAGCGAGTATTCTAACAATTCTTGATAAGACTGTGAAGTCTTTGGGTGCAAAGAATATACCATTAGTGTCCAGTACAGCACTTGACACAAAGTAGGAATTTAATAAACTTTAAAAAATCTGTGTTAAGCACAGTACACAGAAAAATAAATAAATAAATAAAAATGTAAAAAGAGAGGACGGATATGAACAGACTTTTCTCAAAAGCAGACATTCGTACAGCCAACAGACACATGAAAAAATGCTCATCATCACTGGCCATCAGAGAAATGCAAATCAAAACCACAATGAGATACCACCTCACACCAGTTAGAATGGCAATCATTAAAAAGTCAGGAAACAACAGGTGCTGGAGAAGATGTGGAGAAATAGGAACACTTTTACACTGTTGGTGGGAGTGTAAACTAGTTCAACCATTATGGAAAACAGTATGGCGATTCCTCAAGGATCTAGAACTAGAAGTACCATATGACCCAGCCATCCCATTACTGGGTATATACCCAAAGGATTATAAATCATGCTGCTATAAAGACACATGCACATGTATGTTTATTGCGGCACTATTCACAATAGCAAAGACTTGGAATCAACCCAGATGTCCATCAGTGACAGACTGGATTAAGAAAATGTGGCACATATACACCATGGAATACTATGCAGCCATAAAAAAGGATGAGTTTGTGTCCTTTGTAGGGACATGGATGCAGCTGGAAACCATCATTCTCAGCAAACTATCACAAGAACAGAAAACCAAACACCGCATGTTCTCACTCATAGGTGGGAACTGAACAATGAGATCACTTGGACTCGGGAAGGGGAACATCACACACCGGGGCCTATCATGGGGAGGGGGGAGGGGGGAGGGATTGCACTGGGAGTTATACCTGATGTAAATGACGAGTTGATGGGTGCTGATGAGTTGATGGGTGCAGCACACCAACATGGCACAAGTATACATATGTAACAAACCTGCATGTTGTGCACATGTACCCTAGAACTTAAAGTATAATAATAATAATAATAAAAAGGAAGAATTGGACTATGTGTTCTAAATTTTTATACTTGAATATTTATATTCAATTTTAAAGCCCTCTTTTAGTTCTAATTTGCTATAATTAAAAATCACAAATGAGTATTGAAAAAAAAATTATACAATCTTTTAAAAGTCATTTCAATTGATAAGAAAACTTCTTTTCCTCCAGTTCCTTAACATGGAATTTATGCAGCCTGGTGCAGTGGTTCATGCCTGTAATCCCAGCACTTTGGGAGGCTAAGGCAGGCAGATCATGAGGTCAAGAGATCGAGATCATCCAGGCTAACACAGTGAAACCCTGTCTGAAAAAAAAAAAAAATTAGCTGAGTATAGTGGCCGCTTCTGTTCAGGTGTCCGTCTTACTAAATGGGTATTGGCTTTCTGAGTCTCCTTAATTAGTGTATATAATGGTCTGGCTATTTCACTGTACCTGGGAATCCATATTCGGCAGAAACCTGCTATGCCGAGGAACCCTCTTAGTTGCTTTAGGGTTTTGGGATGAGAATAAACCAGTATAGGCTGGATACATTCCTCACTGAGGGCCCTGGTGCCTTTGGATAATTTTAGCCCTAAGTATTTAACCTGCTGTGAGCAGAGCTGAGGCTTTGGTTTGGAAACCTGTAGCCACAGGTGGCGAGGAAATTAAAGAGTGCTTGAGGGGCTTGATGGCACAACGTTTCTGAACAGGTGGCTAAAAGTAAATCATCCACGTACCAAAGGACAAGAGTGTCCAGGTATGAGAACTGGCTCAAGTCTTGGGCTAATGCCTGGCCAAATAGATGGGGGCTATCCCTGAACCCTTGGGGTAAAACAGTCCAGGTGAGTTGAGATGTTGGATTTGAAGAATCTTCAAAGGCAAACAAGAATTGAGAGTCAGGATGTACAGGGATGCAGAAAAAGGCATCCTTAAGGTCCAGGACTGTAAACCACTCTGCTTCCTCTGGTATTTGGGAAAGCAGAGTATAAGGGTTAGGTACAGCTAGGTATAGAGGAACAGCAGCCTCATTGATAATCCTGAGATTTTGCACTAACCGCTACTGTCCATTGGGTTTCTGTACTCCTAAAATTGGAGCATTACAGGAGCTATTGCGTGGTTTTACTAGGCCTTGGGATTTTAGGTCCTTAACAGTCTTTTGGAGTCCTTGTTGGGCCTCGGGTCTAATGTGGTACTGCCTTTGGTAGGGAAAGGAGGCGGAATCCTTTAGTTTAAATTGAACAGGACGGGCATTCTTAGCTCGTCCATATTGTCCTTCTGTTGCCCAGACTTCAGGATTAATTCCTTCCTCAATCGGGGGACAACAAATGGGTGTTCCTTCTCCTGTGTTCAGGTGTATAATGGCCCCTGCTTTTGCTAGAATGTCTCTCCTTAACAAGGGAGTGGGGCTTTCAGGCATCATTAGAAAAATATGTGAAAAGAGTAAAGTTCCCCAGTCACAGCTTAGTGGCTGGGAGAAGTATCTAGTGACTGGCTGTCCTAGGACCCCTTGGATAGTGACAGATCTGGAGGACAGTTGTCCGGGACAGGAGAGTAAGACTGAAAAGGCTGCGCCAGTGTCCAGGAGACTGTTAACCTCCTGGCCCTCAATGGCCAAGCATACCTAGGGCTCTGTGAGGGTGATGGCATAGGCTGGCACTTGGCCCGGGTACCCTCAGTCCTGCCACTGGATCATCTGGTTAGAGGCTTCTGACTCAGAGGACCTTTGTCATCTGGGGCTATGGGCCTTCCAGTGATTCCCTTGACATAAGGGGCATGGACGAGGGGCCAGCTTATTTCTACTTGGACAATCTTTTTTAAAGTGTCTTTGTAGACCACACTGGAAGCAAGCCCTATTAGGCATTCGATTTGCCCAGCTTTTCCCTTTTCCAGAGCCTCCAAAGTCCGCTTGCCTGAGGGCCATGACTAAAGCGGTGGCCTTTTTTTAATCCCATTTGTCCTGTTCCGTCTGCTCCTCCTGATCTCTATTATAAAAAACCGAGGTTGCCAAGTTCAATCGGGTTTCTAAGTTTTGCTCCAGGCCTAAGGTGGACTTTTGAAGTTTTTTCCTAATGTCTGCAGCTGACTGAGTGATAAACTTATCCTTTAAGATTAGTTGGTGACAGGGAGGTATGCTTAGAGTCAGGTGACAGGGAGGTATGCTTCCTCAAAGCCTCCCTCAGTCTCTCCAGAAAGGCGGTAGGATTTTCTTCCTTTCCCTGTGCTATAGTGGACATCATTGAATAATTCATAGGCTTCTTCCTAGTTTTCCTTAGTCCTTCTAGCACGCAAGTTAGCACATGTCTGCGGCACCCATCTCCATGTTCTGATTCTGTGTCCCAATGAGGGTCTACACTGGGAACTGCCTGCTGGCCTGTGTGGAATGGTTCTCTTTCCTCTGTTGTCATCCTATCATTGACCTGACTGAGATACCAGAGATCACCAAACTCTCGGGCTGCAGTTATGGCGGCATTTCTCTCATTTGGGGTTAGTGTCTGATTTAGCAGTAACATTATATCTCTCCATGTCAGATTAAAGGATTGTCCCAACCCTTGTAAAACATCAATATAGCCATCAGGGTTATCTGAGAATTTACCTAGGTCTATTTTACTTTGCTTTAAGTCAGAGAGAAAATGGTACATGCACTCTGGCTGGGCCGAATTCTCCTCCTCCCACTGCTTGGAGGGGGCAAAACTTGGGAATATTGGCACTCTCTGGTTCATTGTTTACCCCTTTGTCTATCTCCTTTTGGATCATTTGGGCTGAACGGGGGTCCTTATTAGTTGGGAAAGGAGTCAGGGGATCGCAAGGGTAGGGAGGTAGACTTTGAGGGCTTCCTGTAGGGCATAAATAACACATTTTACATAATTGTAAGTTGTCTCTTAATGAAAAGAAAGTTTGTGCATATGGCACTTCACTCCATTTGCCTTCTTTTCTACAGAAGAGGTCTAGCTGTAAGATGGTGTTGTAATGTATACTTCCCTCAGGAGGCCAGGTTTCTCCCCCTTGAAGAGGATATCGTGGGCAGGCAGTACTGCAGAAGAATACAAGTCGTTTCTTTCTTAGCATCTGAGGGTCAAATTGGTCCCAATTCTCCAGAATACATCTTAGGGGTGTTTTTGCCTTGGGGCAGGGGGAACGTTTCCCATCTGAAAAAAGAACATAGGGATGCCAGCACCCCTAGTCATTTTCCAGTGAGCGTTAGTCCTAGAGCATCCTCTAAGGGCCCAATGCTTATTCTTTTCCAGGATACGTAACCACCCATGGACCTCTGCTTATCGGGTTAGTTACACTCACCGATGTAGCAGTCCTGCACCTGTTTTCCCGCCTTTCTTGGCCACAAAGAAAGGTGTCGGGGCTGCTGGATTCTAGTGGTCCTTTACCAGCCTGCCCAACACTGCCTTTGTGCTCAGGGGTGAGTTCTAGAGCTGGGCTGGGTTCCTGAGTATTTCATAACAATCCAGCTGCCCCATCAAGATGCATTCCCATAACCAACAGTTCTTACTCAAATTCATTTCAGAGAGGGTGTAGGTAATCTTTTGAGTCAGGATTGAGAAAGTATTTTTGAATCTGTAAGTACTTTAAGGCTTGGCTGAGTGCAAACAGCTCCCACGTTTGAGGATACCAATTATTAGGCAATTTTTCTAACTCTGCTTCCACAAGAGTCTCCCTATCAATTACTAAATACCCATTGTGGTTTTTTTCCTCAGTCACCCGGGAGGAACCATCTATCGTCCTGTCCTGAAGCGAGTTCCTCCTAGGTCTGGTCCGACCTTTGTATGGTAATTAAGATTGAAATCCCCTGTTAGGAAACCTGCTGGGTTAAGGGAATTATCAGTGGTTGGTGTTAAATTACCTTTTTGGTTGTTGTTGTTAACAGAATAGCCCCATACTTTAAGACTTTTGAGTCAGTAAGCAACCTTTTGGCTTTTTTGACTTAGAATAATTCTGAACTGGTGAGTTGTGCTCACAATGAGGATTCCTCTAAAAGTTACTTTTCTACTTTCTTCTGTGAGCAAAGCAGTTGCCGCTGCAGATTGAATGCATCTGCAGGTTACTGGCTTAAGGATTTTTTGATAGGAAAGCTACAGGGTTGTCAGTGGTCTCAGTGTTTTCAGGCTACACCCTTGTTTACACTGACAACAAGGTAGTATTGGAGTGTTATAGGGTCACGGAGAAGACCTTCAATTATCAATGATAAGTTTTAAATTTACCCTGGCTTTTAAAGGAATAGGGCACACTGTCACACTGTTTTGTTTTGTTTTGTGTGTGGTTTTTTTGGGGGTGTGTGTGTGTGTTTACTATTTTTATCTTTCTCTTTCTTTTTTTCTTTGACTCCCTGTTTGTCTCTCTCTCTCTCTCCTCTTAACCATTACAAACTTGGGGCCCTGGCAAGGGTGGTGGGGAACGGGTCCCACATAACTGCCCATGTCGAGAACTGTATGCCTAAATTGGGAGGAACACCAGGGGCAAGAATCCCTGGGTTTACAGCCTACATGTCTAAGGAGGCGGCATAGAGCTTCCTTAGATCCCTTTGGAGACACAACTTGCTACAGGAAATGGAAGTCTGAACCATTAGTACATAGGAGGCAGGGATCAGAGGAAGTAGATTCAGAGGTAAGGAGAATTTTGGGGCTACGCCTTCAAGAAAGTCGTGGTCGGGACCCAGGAGGTATGGGTCAGAAGGAAAGGTAAGGGCGCACACATGGGCAACTGTTGAGTAGAAACTTCTGGCTGCGCCGTGATCTCAACCGGCTACTGCTGGGGGTTTGGGACGACAGATTTCTGCCTCTAGTCGGCCCTCAACTTTCCCAAGAAAACTGAAAGTGGAAGCTGGCTCCAGGCAGACCAACATCCCCAACCCAGAAGGGTTGGGGGTTGTTAGAAGGCCCTTCCCCAGATAGTCTCACAACTGAGTCTTAAGTCTGGTGGCCATGCTAATCATTTTTAACTGGCTGACAGGTGCCTGGTATTTTCCTCCAATTCAAAGGAAGGATAGGACAGAATAGCAAGCGAAAGTGGTCCAGTAATACTCATTGCTTTGGAGGTTCCTTCATGGTTGCCAAAATGTCCTTGCTCCCACAGCTCCCAAGATGGTGGTGAGCCACTTCTAAAATGGTGGCGGGCCACTTCCAAGATGGTGGCAAGCCTCGTGTTCTCTGACCTGGGGTTCTTGGCCTCACGGATTCCAAGGAATGGAATCTCGGGCCATATAACACTAATAGAGTGTTATAGCTCTATTAGAAACCGTGAGTCATGGAAGAGAACCATGGAACCCAGTGACTAGTGTTCAGCTCGATTAGGACGAACCCAGGCACTTAGCCATGCAGGAACAATGGCAAGCCTTTAGCCCGATCAGGAGTGGCAATGGGCACCTCGCTGGATCAGGAGCACAGTGGACACCCTGCCGGATCCGGAGGGATGGAAGTCAGCGGCCGGTCTGCGACAGCAGCAAACAGCAGTGGTGGATGGTGAGCGAAAGCTCAGCTCCAGCCGCAACAAACATGGACCAGAAGAGTGCAGTTGCAAGATTTAATAGAGTGAAAACAGAGCTCCCATACAAAGGGAGGGGACCCAAAAGGGGTTGCTGTTGCGGGCTGGAAAGCCTGGGTTTATATCTTGATCATTGTCCCTCCTGCTGCGCTCTCAGGCGATAGATGATTGGCTATTTCTTTACCTTCTGTTTTTGCCTAATCAGCATTGTAGTGAGCTCTCTTTACTATCTGACTGGTCAGGTGTGAGCTAAGTTGCAAGCCCCGTGTTGAAAGGTGGAAGCGATCACCTTCCCAGCTAGGCTTAGGGATTCTTAGTCAGCCTAGGAAATTCAGCTAGTCCTGTCTCTCAGTATGAACACCATAGAGTGTATTTACACAAATCTAGATGGTAAAACCTACTCCATACTTCGGCTGTATGATATACCCTATTGCTTCTAGGCTGCAAACCTGTACAATGTGTTACTGTACCGAATGCTATATACAAATGTACACGACAGTGTTTGTATATCTAAACATGGAAAAGGTACAGTAAAAATGCAGTGCTATATTCTTATAAGACCACTGTCATATATGCAGTCCAACACTTACTGAAACATTGTTTTGTGGCACATGACTGTGTATGATGTTTAAAGTTACAGAGTCTACAAAAAGTGTCACTAAATCCCCACTAAACCCTGTTGTATACCATCATATTTCTCAGTTTATTTATGAGCGAAATTACCTAAAACAGAATAGCCTTATTTAGAGTTTGAATTCATTGTTTCCAGACACTGGTGACAATAATGCCATAATCTACAGTGGGTTTCTGGAACTAGAAATAAGTATGTCTTATATTCTGATATGAACAATGTTCTAATTGAGGCAAAGTTTAATTGAGGAATAATTTCCTCACCATTGTTGATGATATAATAAATCACTTAGGAAACAAAGATATACCATTAAAACAAAGGTACATCAATTTGTACATCTATCATCATTCAAAGTACAAAAATTACACTAAGAGTTATGGAATACTCAAGTTGGAGCTGTTCAATCCATTCCAGATTTAGAAACTGAGACCCAGAGAGTTGTAAACTGAGGCCATTGAGCTAGACGGCTACAACCTGGAACTGGCTACTTTGATTCTCAACCTAGTCCTCTTTCTTCTCTATACCACATCACCCTCACAATGTTTTAAATACAGGTGTATATACAGTACATTGTGTTAAAGGTTAAAATAACAGATTACCTGACTCCATCCATTATTATCTGTGTGGGTTAGCCAAATTTCTGCCTCAGTAAGCTCATCAATGCTATAGGGATATTAATAGTAATAAATCTACATGTGAGCATTAATTAGCTTATGTATGTAAAGTAGGCATGGTATATAGTAGGCACTCAACAAATATCAGGCATTATTATTATTGTCACAGCAAAACAGTAGAAAAATATATATTCAATTATAAAGTCATTGGCAATTAGTTCCCTTCCGCTGCCAGCTGGTTCTCTTGAGTGGACTGGAGTTCTTGACATAGGAGTGACATAAAGGGTAGAATCGGTCTGGCAGGAATCAGCAGGCAGCCACTGCTCTGGAAGCAGGGAAATGGGACCTGAAGTGTGAGATCTCCCCCTACTACACACATAATGAGCATTCCTCAAACCGAATCTCTCTAGATCAGACAGACAAATCGAGATTCCTCGAATCCTTGTTGGATCCTGGAAATCTCAGCCAGATACCTGACTAGAATCAATATCAGGTTGATATTAAACCTGAATGGACAACCACCACCAAGCTTCATAGTGAAGTTGGGCCTGGTTTTGGTTTGGCTATCACCCCTCCAGATTCCCAGAATTTTTACTATGGAGAGAGAGAGAGGTCTTCCAATATGATATATGTTATATTTACAACATATATTGCTTTCAATATTAGATACATACACTACTGCTTCCATTTTTTAAATTTGGAAAATATTGACGAAATAAAATTCATATGATGTGATGTCTAAAATTCATAGACACCAGGCCACCAGGCCAAGGGGTGCCTAGATTAAACACGGTCTCTAGGTGTGTCTGCAAGCATGTCACCAGATGAGATTAACATCTGAATCAGTGAACTCCAGTAGAGTAGACTGCTCTCCCCAATGTGGGTGGGCACGATCCACTGAAGCTCTGAATAGAACAAAAGGTACAGAGGAAGGAGGAATTTCCCCTCCTTTGTCTTCCTGCCTGCTTGAGCCGGGACATCAGTCTTTTTCTGTCCTTGGACTGGGATTGATACCATCGACTCCCCTGGTTCTCAGACCTTTCAGACTTGAACTAAAATCAAACCACTGACTTTCTTGAGTCTCCAGCATGCTGACAGCAGGTCATGGGACTTCTCAGCCTTATAATCATGTGAGCCAATTCCTCATAATCTCATTAAATACATATGTTCTATCTCTCTGAAGAATCTTGACTAATACATATGGTCAGTGTTTCTTACAAAAGTTCCCGCAGAAATTTTGGACTTTAAGAGGCTAGGAATGAGGGGGAAATGGGGCAGAAGATGAGCACGACAAGTATCCTTTTGAGGCAACTGCCTCTGCTGAGAACTTTACAGTCTCTAGGCTAAAAAAGGGTGTTCCCTTCTAGCAAGGGGGTGACATCTGCTTCTGCAGGGTCTAGGAAGATCTGGGGCTCATCCCTCCAAATGTCTCTATGTTATGTCTCAGAATCCCAGTTTTTCTATTAGGATCCTAACTTTAATATAAAACAACTATAAGATAATACATTTTTAGATTTTCAGCATTGTCTGCTCTCTGATTGCAGGAGATAAAAGTGACTTCTATGGCATGTCTTGAAATTAAGTTAGAAAACTACGTAATCTCTATATTTGCAAAATAACCTTCAAAACAGGCATTGGTAAACTTTTTGAAGGGGCCAGATAACAAATATTTTGGACTGGAGGACATTGCTCTCTTTTGCAATTATTCAACTCTGCTTTGCATTGTGAAAGCAACCACGAAAAATACATACACAAATGATCATGACTTTGTTCCAGTAAAACTTTATTTACAAAAACAGATGGTCAGCCTGAAGGTCATAGCTTGCCAGCCCCTGCTCTGAAGCAACTATCAAAACCCATCCAACGACATGTTCCTTTCCATTGTTATTTTCCTCATACTGTCTAAGTGCCACTGCTGCTGCATAAACCTGCTCCTCACCCCATACCACCACCTCATCCCACACAGAGACTCTTTGTCATTGCACTGACACCGCATGCCGGGGGCTATCCCATTCCATTCACCACTAGCAAAGGGGTTCTACTGCCCTCTAATCAGTGAGCAGTCCCCTCTAGAAGATCTCCTGATGCTCGTTGTTTTCAACTCAGTTTAGCCTAGAAAGCACAACCTGAGAAAAGGGCTTGTGTGCATGCAGTCCCTATAGAGGCGGGGAGGGTAAGTGAGTTTAGGAAACAGGAGGGGGTAACTAGGAAGGAAGAGACAGAGGAGGAAGCAAATACAACAGTGCATTATCCTTCCAGTCAGGATTGTTGTCATCTCCATTTGACACATGAGGAGGCTCAAGGATGATCAATGGCGTCCCTGAAGCCACAAAGTAAGGATGCAGCAGTCAGATTGCCAGAATTCAGATGTGGATTATGTGGCTATCCACCACGAGCTCTCAGGGTATGAAGGGCAGGGAACAGGAAGACCCCCAAACTCTATGCTTTAGACATTGTGCCACTTTAGAATGGTGTCCAACTCTAATCCTTTCAACTCTCTTGTCCAATTATGTATTTAGAGAGATTGTCTAGGCCTTTCCAATCAACATTTCATGAATATGCAAGCCTACCATCCACCAATTACGAGTGTGTCCAGTTCTCAGGGTGACCTGAGAGCCACATGGAACAAGAAAGCTTTCCAGCCAGTGTTTCCAGCAGCAAGCATCCTAACCCAGGCCTGGGAATCTGAAGATACAGTGTTCAAATATCAGTGCTTCTGAGCTACTAACTCTTGTAATTGCCCAAGTAGATGGCCAATTAATGGCAATAATTCATAATTCAGTTTTTGGTTATTCATAAGATTTATTGTATCTTACACAAAAGAGCATTATAAAGTGATAAAGTTGGAGGACAGAGGCTGATATAGAACCAAATATTGCTCTTTATGTTTAGCAAAAATCACTTTCAAAGGACAATTGATTTTCAGCCTCTGATTAAAACCCTGCTAGTGGAAGTGTAGGGAGGGGACCAGCTCCCATCTCAATCAGCTAATCAATAATTGTAAGCTGGGTAGGGAAAAACAGCAGTAGTGAAATAGTTTGAAATATCTTATTCTGTGGTCTCAAGTGCCGCCTGCTGACTAAAACTGTCCACTTTCAATTCCAGCACTTATTAAACTAGAGATAATATGTTAATATTAATTTGCTTTAAGTAATAAAATATTCCTAGAATATGATTTTAAATTCACATGACATTTGGAAGTCACTTATATTTGCAGTATTCAAGAATTATATGAAGTGCGCACTTGTTAAGAGTGTTTTTAAATTTTATCTTTTGTCACCACCTGGTGGTGGAACATTTTCTCACTTTTCTTTTTTCATTTTAAGCTTCATGTTGTTGCTAAGGAAAATTTCTAAACCAAGAAAACCAGTTAACTAGTATTGATCGTCAAGTACTGATGTATACTAAACATACTGTATGTACTTAATATCTATAGAATAAATGAATGAGTTTTAATCTGTTTTAATGAATTGCAAATTACTTAATCTTTTCATTTGAATGGCAAGAAGTTCTCAAATGTAATGAATAAAAGTGGTCCACAGTATTATTTTGTCAGAGGTAGTTTTCTTTCTTTAAAGTTTAATTGGATTTTTGTTTATGGTAATACGCATACATAATTAAAAAGCAGTTGGTTTAAAAAGCATTTTATTATGCCCTTAAGAATAAATTCATTTAACATTGTAATATTTTAAAAATATTTTCCATAACACCAAGATGTAGAAGAATAATTAGAATTTATTAAATATGATTAAGAAGATGTAAAACTTTTGCAAATTCTTAACTTGAACTGTTAAGAATAAAAAAGAAAAAAAAAACAAAAAACGAAACCGATTTGCGCATCATTTGTTGTAGACCATCGCCACCTTGTGTTTGAAGAAAGAAGTACTAAAGTCCGTGAATCTTTTAAGGTGGAAATTTTTTATTGCCGGAATTTTCCTATTTATAATTTAAAAAAACTTAACTGGAAACAACATCATTCCAAAGTCTGACAACATAATTACCTCCTACACAATTAGATAGGTTAAAATGTCAAAACAGTTGATTAAAAGTTATGAGTCAGAGTCATTTCTAAGCCCCTAGTTTGACTCTCGCTAGACATCTTGGGAAAACTGCTTAACCCTTTTGAGTCTCATTTCTGCATCAGTTACGCAGACGGAGTCGATTTGGCAGATTATACTCCTCTTATCAAGTGCATGATTTGGAGGGAATGTCAATTTTGAATCTAAATGTAAGCTACAATAATTTTTCTGTCTCCAATGTTTGTAATACTTCTGGGTACATAACCTGTTTAAAGTAGAAGTTTTCTAACTACTTTCTCATTTGTGATCAAATAAAATATCCATTTGTCCAATATTACTTTAGACCATATGTTCCCAAAAGGAAGACTAATACCAAACAGCTTCCCTACTTCTCATTAGTCAATCTTCTGGTACTAACATGTGAATAAAAAGCATTTCCTGGTTATAAAATATGCACACTAGTTGTTTCTCTAGAGAATGTTCACATGAAAACAATTCTAATAGCTCATGTGTATTACCAGATTTCCTCCTTTCATGGCTACTTGTTGAATACTTACTTTGGTATAGACTTCATGAAAATTGTGAATAGAATATTGTGTCTATAACATATGAATCAGTGAAACAAATACGAACATATAAAGTGTAAATAGAAATTAACACCTTAATGCCAATCTCACTCAAAACTGCAAACAACTTGTTCTTTTTTTCAGACAGTCCCTCCCTTCATAGAGGACAATAATGTGTTTAATAGGTCAAACAGTTAATTGTTCCAATAATTTTATGTCAAATGTTTTGAGTTTTGTTCTATTATCTCTAGAAATAAAAATTGGCTTACCTATGTAAATTGGAACATGTTAAGATTAATGCTTATGTAAGCCCATATGCATTCTATAAAGATAAGATCCAAAACATGGGGAGTAGGGATTAGGATAGCATGTGTTATTTTGGGTGCCCATTCAAATCAAGGGGCAAAAATTGGATTAAGAAACTCACTATAAGAACCCAACATTACATGTCACTTTTACTAGTGCCTTGTACAAATTTACTCCTGTGGTCTGTTTCTACATTCAAATGTTTTTCTAATTCACATTTTGCTTATAAATATACATATATGTTATATGTATATATTTGCATATTACCACAAATGCCTGATGAGTGCTGATCTTTAAAAAAAAAAGAGAGAAAAAGTGAGTGGATTAAATGTTCTTCTGAGCACGGATGGAGTTTTTCCGCTTAGTAGTTGGCAACTCCAACATCCATGTCTCTGTTGAAGCGATTAAAAAAGAATCATTTCCCAGAACTACAGGTGCACAACAGATTGGAGTCATTATGCAAAAGAACAGAAATCTGGACAGAAACCCAGAGAATAAAAAAGCCATGTTCCCGGCCATCCTTTTGCCTTTAACTCTCCGTTTTTTCAACTCTATTTGTATATGCAACATGAAATATGAAAAAATTATAATGGATTTGTAGTAACCCATTCAAGATCAGAAATGCATGCTTTAAACAAACCTCCAATAAGAATACCCTACAGGTAGAAACACGCTAAAGATCAAACTTACATTAACATATTTTTAAAAGCTAAAGTTTTTGTAGAGAAGTTGATAGACTGAAATACATTACATATGTCTTTAAAGATACAGATTTTCTGCTGTTTTTGTCCCTTCTTACCCCAATTTAAGGGAATCACATCTACCTTCACTAATCTTCATTCAGTCCCTGGGCCGCCTCTCCTTGAGATGGAGATTATGAATGTCCAAAATCTCTATCTCAAATCTCCATCTCAAAGCCACTCTGAGACTCTAACTTTTGTCACCATATATTATCTTCTGAGCCCTCTTCTAGGCAAGAGGTTTGAAAATGTACGGATGGCTTTGCCTTCATGCTTTTGTGATCCCGACGTCGATATCTTGAAAGTCTAACATGACTTTGCTCATATGTTCTCTCAAGTATCTTACCTTTCTTCTAGCTAGAAAGAACAAGTAAAATGAAAAGAAATCATAGAAAATAGACCGTCAAAAAATTACTGTAATAGAAGATAACAATGTTAAAAAAATAAGTTTGAAAACCAAACTGGGAAGTAGGAATGATCAGATGTTTGGGAAAAGACGCTTGGGAAACAGAAACAGGAAGGAATAATCCTCGTAGTTCAAAGTCGAAGAGGAGGAGGTAGGTTGAACAATGCTGGACAATGGAGAAAAGAATCACACACACATGTGTGCGGGTGTCAATGTTGAGTTTGAAGGAGAAATGGAACGGGGAAGAGAGCGAAGGATGCAAAAGAGAGACTCAGTGAAAAGAGGTAGGCAGAAACACTATCAGACTGTTAATCGAGAGCTGTCAAAATATATCTAAGGCCTTGGTTGATCATTCAGCGTTCAACGATGAGGGTGATTTTAGGAAACCAAAATTACATTTACGAAACCACCCACTCCTAAATGTGTGGGGACTAGAAGTCGTTACTAAGCCCTTTCAGAAGTAAGCGGAGTTGCTTCTCTCTGCCATTCTTGCTCATTTGATTTTTCCTGGTGAGTGGAGAGCAATGTTTTTGTTTTCGTTTTTCAAGTAAGCAATCTCGCTAGGAAAAAAGAAATTGGAAAGCATCTGGAAAGGAAAGCTTGGAAGAGGGACGTGTGGGAGAACTAGATGGGACGCTTCTGGCTGAGGCCGACTGAAGTTGGGAAGATCTGGGGAGGAGCGAGGAAAGGATCCAGATAAACTTGGAGCCAACCAAGAGAGCGGACGGGGGTGGGGCGGAAAGGCGGAGACCAGGTCGAGCACTAACGCGGGGGCGCGCGAGTGTGAGGGTTGCGGGTCTGCCCGGGGCTAGGGCGGTCGCTCTCGCCATTGTCCCCGTGGCTTTCCGCAGTGAAACACGTCCTTCCTCTGGGTCCTTAAGCCCCTCCCACATTTTGGAGAGAAAAGCCACCGAGGTTTTTTTCCTAAGGACCTGTTGGTGGAAAGACTCAGCTCTCCTCGCTTTCGTAACGCGGATATAGCCTTTTCCCTTCCTGGTAGGAAGAGGAAGGAGGGGTCCGGGAAGGAAGCCGATTTCCTTCTTTACCCCACTGCACGCTTGCTAGCCCTAGCGATCGCTGGAGGCCCTCGGGTAGGAAAGTGGGGTTCCTGGCCGTTTCTGCGACGCTGGCCTAGGGCTTGCAGCTGCTGTTGAGTGGAAGCACGCAGACTGGCGGGAGATCATTTCTCGAATGAAGAAGAGAAAGCGCAACTCCCTCATTAGGCTCTAGGGAATTGAGCCGCGTCCCAGATCACCCATTCCAGAAATGTGAAACCGGGTCCTCACAAAGTCGTCTCTGGGGAAGAGGTGGCGTGTGGGGTGGGGGTTGGTGGAGGGTGAAGGCATAAGCAAACATATTTTGAAATCCAGACCCTAAGAAGTGTCACCTGGCCCCTCACCCAGGCATGCTTTCTGGGGGAAGCGCAGGGCCAACCAAGCTTTCCCGAGAAAAGTTGGGGCAAAGAGAGAGCAGGCTGCGGCTAAGGAGATCCTGGCAGGCTGCGAAGGTGGAGAAGTGGGGTGGGGTACTTTTCTAGAAAGTGTAGCCCTAGCTCATCTCCTAGATTGGGGAAGAGGGAACTAAGGGAGTAGGGAAGGAGACTCAGGGCAGCTCCAAGATAGGGATATGTTGAAGAAGGGACTCCGTTCTCCACCCGAACCTTCCTGCCCAGGAACCGCAGCCCAGCGCGGTAACTGAGTTACCGCAACCAGGCGGTGGGGAGGAAGGGTGGTCCAGGAAACCCGCGAGGGAGAAGAGCGGTGGAAGGGAGAGTCTTCTCCCTGGAGCGGCCCCAGCAGTACAAAGTGCTGGTCACAGTGCCCCTTCCGCCCCTAGATTGACGAGCAGTGGCGTGGAGCCAGCGCGGAGGCTGCCCCCTCCCCCTCCCCAGCCCGCAGCGCAGAGCGCGGTTTAGCACCAACAGAGCCGGGGGCGGCGTCTTTGGGATGGAAAAGGGCCAAAGGGGAGGAGTGGGGTGCGGGGGGGCGGTTTCACGGTCCACTATAAAAAGACCGCTCGATTGCCCGGTTCTTGCACTCGCTGGAAAGCGGCTCCGACCCAGGGGCTATTGCAAAGCCAGGGTGCGCTACCGGACAGAGAGGGGAGAGCCCTGCGCAGAGTGAGCAACACCGCAGCCAAGGCGGAGGCTGAAGAGGGGCGCCAGGCACCAATCTCCTCGTTGCCTCAGCCCCGGAGGCGCCGCAGAGCGCTTCTTGTCCCCGCAGAGCCACTCTGCCTGCGCCTGCCTCTCAGTGTCTCCAACTTTGCGCTGGAAGAAAAACTTCCCGCGCGCCGGCAGAACTGCAGCGCCTCCTTTTAGTGACTCCGGGAGCTTCGGCTGTAGCCGGCTCTGCGCGCCCTTCCAACGAATACTAGAAATTGTTAATTTTAACAATCCAGAGCAGGCCAGCGAGGCTTTGCTCTCCCGACCCGAACTAAAGCTCCGTCGCTCCGTGCGCTGCTGCGAGCGGTGTCTCCTGGGGCTCCAATGCAGCGAGCTGTACCCGAGGGGTTCGGAAGGCGCAAGCTGGGCAGCGACATGGGGAACGCGGAGCAGGCTCCGGGGTCTCGGAGCTTTGGGCCGGTGCCCACGCTGCTGCTGCTCGCCGCGGCGCTACTGGCGGTGTCGGACGCACTCGGGCGCCCCTCCGAGGAGGACGAGGAGCTGGTGGTGCCGGAGCTGGAGCGCGCCCCGGGACACGGGACCACGCGCCTCCGCCTGCACGCCTTTGACCAGCAGCTGGATCTGGAGCTGCGGCCCGACAGCAGCTTTTTGGCGCCCGGCTTCACGCTCCAGAACGTGGGGCGCAAACCCGGGTCCGAGACGCCTCTTCCGGAACCCGACCTGGCGCACTGCTTCTACTCCGGCACCGTGAATGGCGATCCCAGCTCAGCTGCCGCCCTCAGCCTCTGCGAGGGCGTGCGCGGCGCCTTCTACCTGCGGGGCGAGGCATATTTCATCCAGCCGCTGCCCGCAGCCAGCGAGCGCCTCGCCACCGCCGCCCCAGGGGAGAAGCCGCCGGCACCACTACAGTTCCACCTCCTGCGGCGGAATCGGCAGGGCGACGGCGGCGGCACGTGCGGGGTCGTGGACGACGAGCCCCGGCCGACTGGGAAAGCGGAGACGGAAGACGAGAACGAAGGGAATGAGGGCGAGGACGAAGGGGCTCAGTGGTCGCCGCAGGACCCGGCACTGCAACGCGTAGGACAGCCCACAGGTAGAAGAATTGCTCTCGTTTGTCTGTCCATTCATCCTCCTCTCCTCACTTTCTCTATCCCACGCGACTTCAGGGTAGACTCCTGCTGGCAGGCAGGAGCATAAGTCCGCGGACAGAACGGAGGCCTGGAATGGAGGAATGTGGTTTGAGGTTTGGATTGGTGAACTCAGCTAGAAAACACACTTTCATTTGGCCGAATAATGAATAACCAAGAAAAAAACTGACAAACGATTTTCTGCAAACTAAAGCAAAGCATTTAGGCCGGGGAGGGAGAGTTTGTAACCTGACTCCTTCCACCTTTAGTGAGTTGCAGCTTGTGCGAGTTCTTTCCACTCTGTGTATTTCTTTTTAACGATTTTGTGTGTGCCTTTTGTCCGGGTTGCAATGTTGCGCTGAGTTTTGTAACCGCTGCCTGTGCGTGCATCCTGCGCTCACGGGAGGGCGGATGTGGAGAGGGCAGAGGACCAATGGTGACCTAGGAAGGTACCCTGAGCGGCTACGCTAGGATCTCTGTTCTACAGGCTCTGTCCCCTTTCCCCCTTATAAGGCTGACCCCGGCCGGCTGAAGGCGGTGGGGCCCCTTCGCAGAACCTGCTTGGGAGGTCTTTCTCGGGCTTGCCCCGCCTCCCAGTTTGCACTCCCTCTCGCGGCCATAATTCTGCTCTCAAGCACTGTTGAAAGTCACTGCAGGTCCTTCCTACTACGCCTTCTCTGTGGTGTGCAGTGCTTATTCTCCAGTTCTTTTCATCACTTTGGTGCCTTTTTCCTTCTTTAACTCTCTCACGTGTCATTTTTTAAACAATTCTCCCCTTTTCCCCTGCTCCTCTGCTCCTGGCAACAAAGTGGTCGCAGCCCAGTTCGGGACTTTCCCCAGGGGTTGGGTCTCAGTCCGGAGTGGAAGACTGTGTTCCAAATAATCAATCTTGCCTGGAAGTCAGAACTTATTTCCCTGGGGCAGTGGGAGTGGGGCCATAGGCGGCTGGGCAGAGTGGGTGGTCCTTGTGCCCGGAATTGGCAAGAGCGGAGCACCCCAGGGACCTCTGGAATGAGACAGCAGAGCTGTGCAGTCTGAGATTCCTTAAGGCCCGGCCCCTTGGCAGCAGCCCAGGCCCTACCCGAGGCCTTCCACGTGGAGCCCGATGATCTCATTCAGGATTTGAGCCCTCGCCTGTGAAAGAGTGACTCAGGGCCTCTGCCTGCCACCCTTGCTCCAAGATTTTACAATTGGGTAGGATGATGTGCGAAACTGCCTTGTTCAGATTGCAGGATTTCAAAGATAACAGAAGAAATCCTGCTCACACACACACAGAAAGAGCCTGATCATGCAGAGGAGCACGTGGTCTTTTTATTTAAAGGAGAGGAAAGAACTTTAAAAATAACATTTTGAGTGAAGAGATGCAAATATTTTTGTTTTTGTTGTTCCGGGTATATTTTTGCTTTGTTTGCTTTGACTGGTTAGGCTTTCCTAATATATGCTAGAAAGGTAACTATTCTGGGACAGCCTGACCGTAGCAAACTTTCTTTTTTTTCTTTACAGGAACTGGAAGCATAAGAAAGAAGCGATTTGTGTCCAGTCACCGCTATGTGGAAACCATGCTTGTGGCAGACCAGTCGATGGCAGAATTCCACGGCAGTGGTCTAAAGCATTACCTTCTCACGTTGTTTTCGGTGGCAGCCAGGTTGTACAAACACCCCAGCATTCGTAATTCAGTTAGCCTGGTGGTGGTGAAGATCTTGGTCATCCACGATGAACAGAAGGGGCCAGAAGTGACTTCCAATGCTGCCCTCACTCTGCGGAACTTCTGCAACTGGCAAAAGCAGCACAACCCACCCAGTGACCGGGATGCAGAGCACTATGACACAGCAATTCTTTTCACCAGACAGGTAAGAGGAAGAAAGTACCGGTTGTGAGACTGTCCTCTTAGGAGTCTACATTGTACCAAAAAGATATATACAAGGCATTTCACCAGTGTTTTTGCAGTTAACCTTTTTTTAATTGGCTAGCATGGTTTATCTTACTTATTTCTACTGTAATTTTAATATTTCAAGTTTCACAGTTCTATTTTAAAAGCATTAGGAAAAAAGCTTGATTAAAGTCACATGCAATCTTATGTCAACAATAATGAATGTAGATGCTCCAAAGCATATGTGAAGGCACACCCTGCCAAAAAATTAGATCCCAAGGTTCATGCTCTCCTTATTAATAAGGATTTACCTTTGCTTTCTGTAGGACTTGTGTGGGTCCCAGACATGTGATACTCTTGGGATGGCTGATGTTGGAACTGTGTGTGATCCGAGCAGAAGCTGCTCTGTCATAGAAGATGATGGTTTACAAGCTGCCTTCACCACAGCCCATGAATTAGGTAAGGCTGCTTCAAAGTAGGAGTTAAGCCCAATTCAGAAATGTAAACTGGTAAAACAATATAAGAAGGAGAGTCTGTAGGTTATATTGCTATTTTAGGTCCTAGTACATCTTAGAAACTATAGAAAATATTTTTTCACTATTTCAAACATGGTCATTTTTATTAAAGTAAAAAATAAGATAGTAGTAGCTCTGGACATTTGGAAATGTGTATGTTTGTTTACACCCTGTGAAAAGTAGACATGGTCTCCAAAATAGCCAGTCTCCTAAATGTATTTCTTCCTTTAGAAATATTATTTTGGGACAAATGAATGAATGAATCCCTGTTGGGAAAAAAGAACCTGCTGCATATCATCCATATTTTGTTTTATTTATTATTATTTTTTTTTGAGATGGAGTCTCACTCTGTCTCCCAGGCTGGAGTGGAGTGGCGTGATCTTGGCTCATTGCAATCTCTGCCTCCTGGGTTCAAGCAATTCTGCTACCTCAGTCTGCCCAGTAGCTGGGATTACAGGTGCACGCCACTACACCCAGCTGATTTTTATATTTTTAGTAGAGACGGGGTTTTGCCATGTTGGCCGTGCTGGTCTCAAACTCCTGACCTCAAGTGATCCGCCCACCTCAGCTTCTGGAATTACAGGTGTGAGCCACCACCCTGAGCCATGATCCATATTTTAATGTGGGTTTTGGATTGCTTCCTAGGCCACGTGTTTAACATGCCACATGATGATGCAAAGCAGTGTGCCAGTCTTAATGGTGTGAACCAGGATTCCCACATGATGGCGTCAATGCTTTCCAACTTGGACCATAGCCAGCCTTGGTCTCCTTGCAGTGCCTACATGATTACATCATTTCTGGATAATGGTCATGGTAAGATGTTCCAGCTACTCTCTCTAGATGGCATCCAACCTTTCATGCATAAAGTTTAGTTAAATGAACTCTTTCCTTTTTGTTCTTTTTATTTTCTCCACTTAAACATTACTTTTCCTCTGTCAAGATCCTAACTATTGAGATCTTAATTCCAAATAAAAAATAGTGCTTCTAGTTGAGTAGCTCCCAAAGTCCATTCATTCATATTGTTAGCAGATCAATAACTTCCTGTCATTGTTAATATAGAAATATTCCATTGAGGATAAGATCTTAATAGTAATGTAAATCTCTTTAGCATTTCCCTCCCCCAGCTTTACAGTTTTCAAATCACTTTGCTATCTATTTTCTCATATGATATTTTCTGAAATGGGATCTATGTCTGCATGCCCTCACTAACTCTGTATTAATATTGTTTGGCATTTGCTTTGCAGGGGAATGTTTGATGGACAAGCCCCAGAATCCCATACAGCTCCCAGGCGATCTCCCTGGCACCTCGTACGATGCCAACCGGCAGTGCCAGTTTACATTTGGGGAGGACTCCAAACACTGCCCTGATGCAGCTAGCACGTGCAGCACCTTATGGTGTACCGGCACCTCTGGTGGAGTGCTGGTGTGCCAAACCAAACACTTCCCATGGGCAGATGGCACCAGCTGCGGAGAAGGGAAATGGTGTATCAACGGCAAGTGTGTGAACAAAACCGACAGAAAGCATTTTGATGTGAGTTTTTCTACTGAAACACATTCAGAATTGAAAAGAACAAAGTGATGGTAAAAGATTTGATACCAAGTTAAACATCCCCATCTGTGTCCTCTAGCAGGAATGTGAGATAGCTTATTTTTAGAATTGATTCTTTGTCCCATGTGGTTTTCTTTGATACCCTAAAAGTTCGTTTTAGAGAATTCTAATGCTGATGATTTGTGTCTCCATTTAGACTCCTTTTCATGGAAGCTGGGGGATGTGGGGACCTTGGGGAGACTGTTCGAGAACGTGCGGTGGAGGGGTCCAGTACACGATGAGGGAATGTGATAACCCAGTCCCAAAGAATGGAGGGAAGTACTGTGAAGGCAAACGAGTACGCTACAGATCCTGTAACATTGAGGACTGTCCAGACAATAATGGTGAGGAGCAACGGACTCTGATTTTAAGCAGTGGGATAAAAAAAAGATGTACCCACAAACAGGTGGCTCAAGATTAGAAACTGATAATGTTATCATATTATTCTCTTTCCAGGAAAAACCTTTAGAGAGGAACAATGTGAGGCACACAACGAGTTTTCAAAAGCTTCCTTTGGGAGTGGACCTGCAGTGGAATGGATCCCCAAGTACGCTGGCGTCTCCCCAAAGGACAGGTGCAAGCTCATCTGCCAAGCCAAAGGCATTGGCTACTTCTTCGTTTTGCAGCCCAAGGTAGTTTTTACCTTATTTTTACCTAAAAACTAAGGCGTAGGCTGCTACCTTTTCAAGTAACTTTTGATATACTTTCTTTGCTTTCCATATGAACATATCTTCAATGTCACATTTGAACTCCTTTTCTTTTACATTAATTGGCAACTGCCTGCTTTGAGTTTAGTGTTGTGTTCAGTTCTGAATGAAGCTTAAATCTAACACTTCAGATGCTTGCAATTGCTCACTATTACTCTTTCATATACAAGGAGAAGCTTTTTGGACAATCAGGCACTCCTCCGTGTGGCTAGGCTTCACATACAGCTCATAGTTAGATACATTATATGTTCACACAGTAACCAGTAGTTTAAGTTTATGCATGGTCCAAAATACTTGTTACTGGGTAACTAGCAGTAGCAGGTGCAAACACAATAATTGAAATGGCAGTCTGAGTATTGATAATTTTTACGTTTGAAAACACATACTGAACTAGGAAAAGCATCATTTCTTTTGCTGCTCTGCTAAGAGAATATATCTGGCTCTGAGATATAGAAAATAGAATTTAATGTGATTGAGACGATCATGTGTCATTAGCACCGTAGGCCATGAAAATACTCCCAAGTTGCAGATTCGGTATTCAGCAAGTGATTTATAAAGCACTTACTCTTGCCAGATATTAATTATTCTAAGCTCTGAAGATACAGCAGTAATCAAAGTGACAAAGAGCTCTACTTTCATTGACCTTACTTGGAGGAGAGCTAGGTCAATAGATAAATAATTTTTAAAAATCTCTAATTTCTCCAGATGTCTACATGCAGCGCTGAAAAACATGCCAAAGTGAAGCGTAAATGCATGAAATGCGTAATATGTAGAGGGTACTGTTTTTAATGAGCATGGTCAGGAAAGTAGAGAGAATATGTTTAAACTTGTCATTGCAGCATCTCCTTTCTTTGCTTGTATGTAACACTAGACATGTGTCCTTTCTTCAGGTTGTAGATGGTACTCCATGCAGCCCAGATTCCACCTCTGTCTGTGTGCAAGGACAGTGTGTAAAAGCTGGTTGTGATCGCATCATAGACTCCAAAAAGAAGTTTGATAAATGTGGTGTTTGTGGGGGAAATGGATCTACTTGTAAGAAAATATCAGGATCAGTTACTAGTGCAAAGTAAGTTTTAAAACACCTATTCGCAGACCTTATCCTTTAAATGGGCCTTTCAACAGGTCTGGGAAGAAAACATATCTCCTAAAAGATTAATGTGTTTTTAAGCTAAATAATCTAATCAGCCAATGATTCAGAGATTTATGCCTGTTTTTGTCACCTGCAGACCTGGATATCATGATATCATCACAATTCCAACTGGAGCCACCAACATCGAAGTGAAACAGCGGAACCAGAGAGGATCCAGGAACAATGGCAGCTTTCTCGCCATCAAAGCTGTCGATGGCACTTATATTCTTAACGGTGACTACACTTTGTCCACCTTAGAGCAAGACATTATGTACAAAGGTGTTGTCTTGAGGTACAGCGGCTCCTCTGCGGCACTGGAGAGAATTCGCAGCTTTAGCCCTCTCAAAGAGCCCTTGACCATCCAGGTGCTTACTGTGGGCAATGCCCTTCGACCTAAAATTAAATACACCTACTTCGTAAAGAAGAAGAAGGAATCTTTCAATGCTATCCCCACCTTTTCAGCATGGGTCATCGAAGAGTGGGGCGAATGTTCTAAGTCATGTGAATTGGGTTGGCAGAGAAGACTAGTAGAATGCCGAGACATTAATGGACAGCCTGCTTCCGAGTGTGCAAAGGAAGTGAAGCCAGCCAGCACCAGACCTTGTGCAGACCATCCCTGTCCCCAGTGGCAGCTGGGGGAGTGGTCATCATGTTCTAAGACCTGTGGGAAGGGTTACAAAAAAAGAAGCTTGAAATGTCTGTCCCATGATGGGGGGGTGTTATCTCATGAGAGCTGTGATCCTTTAAAGAAACCTAAACATTTCATAGACTTTTGCACAATGGCAGAATGCAGTTAAGTGGTGTTAGCTTTGAGGGCAAGGCAAAGTGAGGAAGGGCTGGTGCACGGAAAGCAAGAAGGCTGGAGGGATCCAGCGTATCTTGCCAGTAACCAGTGAGGTGTATCAGTAAGGTGGGATTATGGGGGTAGATAGAAAAGGAGTTGAATCATCAGAGTAAACTGCCAGTTGCAAATTTGATAGGATAGTTAGTGAGGATTATTAACCTCTGAGCAGTGATATAGCATAATAAAGCCCCGGGCATTATTATTATTTCTTTTGTTACATCTATTACAAGTTTGAAAAAAACGAAGCAATTGTCAAAAAAAAGTTACAACTATTACAACCCCTGTTTCCTGGTACTTATCAAATACTTTGTATCACGGGGGTTGGGAAATGAAAAGTAGGAGAAAGGTGAGATTTTACTAAGACCTGTTTTACTTTACCTCACTAACAAGGGGGGAGAAAGGAGTACAAATAGGACTTTTGACCAGCACTGTTTATGGCTGCTATGGTTTCAGAGAATGTTTATGCATTATTTCTACCAAGAATTAAAACTTCAGATTGTTCAACATGAGAGAAAAGCTCAGCAACGTGAAATGACTCAAACGGCTTCCTCTTTACTTTTTTGACCATCTCAGTCTTTATTTGTGTAATTCATTTTGAGGAAAAAACAACTCCATGTATTTATTAAAGTCTACAATGGAAAAAAAAGCAGTGAAGCATTAGGTGCTGGTAAAAACTAGAGGAGACACAGTGAGATTAGTACCTTCAACTTCCTTTGTTTCCTACCATGTAACCCTGCTTTGGGAATATGGATGTAAAGAAGTAACTTGTGTCTCATGAAAATCAGTAAAATCACACAAGAAGGATGAAATGCCGGAACAAAAATGAGGTGTGTAGAACAGGGTCCCACAGGTTTGGGGACATTGAGATCACTTGTGGTGGGGAGGCTGCTGAGGGGTAGCAGGTCCATCTCCAGCAGCCGGTCCAACAGTCATATCCTGATGAATGTCTGTTCAGCTCTTCTGTGAGAATACGATTTTTTCCATATGTATATAGTAAAATATGTTACTATAAATTACATGTACTTTATAAGTATTGATTTGGGTGTTCCTTCCACGAAGGACTATAGTTAGTAATAAATGCCTATAATAACATATTTATTTTTATACATTTATTTCTAATGAAAAAACTTTTAAATTATATCGCTTTTGTGAAAGTGCATATAAAATAGAGTATTTATACAATATATGTTACTAGAAATAAAAGAACACTTTTGGAATGTGTGTGTCTGTTTTTTGAAGTGGGAATTAATTCCTGGGAAGGAAACCTGAGACACAAACATTGAATCAGAAGACCAAATTATTTTCTTAAATTATTTGGCAATAAGATTTTGTTCTAGAGGAAGGTGAAGCAAGATGGCTAAATAGAAGATTTTGTTCTAGTGAAATATATTTTTTGTATCTTTGGTATACATGATTTCTAAAAAGAAATTTATGATGTCATTTGTTACTAATGTATCTAATAATATACACCAGTGGTTGGCAAACTTCTTTTGTAAAAAGCCAAAAGGTAAATATTCACAACTTTGTCAATCCTGTCAACTACCTGTCAATCCCATCTATGTCACAACTGCTCAACTGTGCTGTTGTGGCACAAAAGTAGCCATAAAGAATGAGTAAGTGAACAGACATGGCTGTGTTCTAATAAAACTATTTGCAAAAACAAATAGTGGGTCAGATTTGTTCTGTAGGTTCAGTTTGCCAACCCTGGTATATACCATAAATTAAATGGAAAGAGCTTTCAATTCTGGATGCTTTTTGAATTTGTATCTCTTCCTCAATTATATCCCATAAGTAAAAATATGTGAAAGTATTTAGCTATTGACTAGAAAACAATGACTCAAATTACATTTAAGTTAGACATACATGGTGAGTTAAATCCTCTAAATGTCTCACTTGCTCATCAGGAATACCTAAGGGGTTTTGGAGAAACCTTGGAAAGCCCAGGCCTTTCTGGGTAGTCTTTTTGTAAATCACTGTCTTTTAAATACTAAGTGGTACATCAATAACTTTAAAAGTTCAGATTCCTTCCAAAGTAACTACACTTCTCCCAGGAAATAGTATTTACTAGAAGACAGATTGTGTGGTTAACCACAGACATTTTGAACTCTACATTTTTCTCCTTTTCCTTGAAAGGAGGAGTTTGTGCCCTCTCCTGTTATAGTTTGATAAAGACATACTCAAGACTGGGAAGAAAAAGAGGCTTAATGGACTCACAGTTCCGCATGGCTAGGCAGGCCTCACAATCATGGCAGAAGGCAAGATGGAGCAAGTCATGTCTTATATGGATGGCGGCTGGCAAAGAGAAAGAGCTTGTGCAGGGGAACTCCTTTTTATAAAGCCATCAGATCTCATGAGACTTATTCACTGTCACAAGAACAGCGCACAGAAAAGACCCACCCCCATCATTCAGTTACCTCCCACTGGATCCCACAACACACAGGAATTATGGGAACTACAAGATGAGATTTGGTGGTGACACAGTCAAACCATATCAGTATTACAATATAGCATGCTAGTTTTTATGTATAGATGATAATTTCTAACTTACTCTCAGTTATTCAAAGTGGTTCTTCCCCTGAGCAATTGAACATATCATTCTCAGCAGTCAGGTGTACAGGTGCAGAGAATCAAATTGATTTCTGGTTATTTTTTTTCCTACCTACTAGACCAAAGGACTGAAAGTTAAAGTCCTCTTCTCACATTGTGGGAACTACTCTTGGTCCTCCAGAACTCATTTAAACACAGAATTTAACCATTCAATTCAGTGACCTAACTTGCCACTTGCAACAGCAACCTCTCACAATAAATCATTTGTCTACATTAGTGCAGTACAAATCCCCACAGTAAGTGACATGGAGGATACACATGAGAAATGCCCTGACCCTCATTAACTATACATGCCATTTGAGAAAATGAGATCCATAAATCTAAAATGATAGCTCATAAGATTGAAAAGTCACTTTTGGATCTTGCCTCGTTCATCAGAATTCTTTTCTTTTTAATAGCTTAGATTGATTTGACGTGAGTAACGACACTGAACTTCAGGACACTAAGAGATAAAATCAGCCAAAAAAATTTCCTATCATCCTCTCAGATCAAGGCAATGTCAGACAACTTTCTGGTGTTGCCACATTATTTTTCAGCCCTCTGCTGGTGAAATTTTTTTTTTCATCAGTAGGCTGAGTAGTTTAAGATACTCTATGTTGGCAGCAAATTGAGATTAGTTCAAAACACACATCCCGATTTTATAAGCTTGACTAACCGCTTGCTTGAAAGAAGGAGAGATTTTGTGCTCTCTCCTGTTGCAGGTATAAATGATGAGCTGTGCCTCTGATGAAAGAAACTTTCCACAGTGGAAAGATCAGAGACTCAAGGCCTGCATCTGGTTTCCTTTGTCCCGTGGGATGCTCCTTGAATGTGATGCACTCCCACGCCCCTAAGAGTAGTGGTCCTTGAGGGTCAGACTACTGCGAATGCAGCTGCTCCTCTGGGTCTCATCCCCAGTGAGGTTTCCATCCTCCATGCTGGTGGTGGTGAATGTCTGCAAGGGATCTAGTGATGTGATCTGCCTGGTCCCCCAGCAGTAGGTACGCGTACCAGCTCAGCTGTGGGTGGGAAGGGAGTAACCTAGACCCTGTGAGATTTCCATGGTTATAAATAGCCTTCGTGTATTGGCCTTCTCAAATACAGCTGTGGTGGTCATGTACTGGGCACACGGACAGACTCAAGAGCTATTGGTTAGCCAGGGTGATGCAGGCAATGGTGATAGTTGAGGTTTTGCAAAAGTTTTCTCCTTCCTGGGCACTGTTATTGTGCCTGAAGATGCTGTAATGGGCTGTGCTACTTGGCCTCCAGCCCGGTGGTGGCACTTGCAAAAGAACGCCAACTGTGATGGTAGTTTTGGGATTTGTGCTTGCCTTATGTTACCATGGGTAGGGGAGTCGCGGGGAAGCGAGGAGTGTACTCTGGAGTCTCAGGCAATATGCAGGACCATGGAGCTCCCAGGAGTCTCTGTCCATTGTATTACACTACCAGAGCAGATGAAGGGCCAAAGCCAGGTGGGGACTGGGTCAGGTAAGTTTGCTGTTTGGCTCCCCACTTGTGAGTACAAGCAGCAGCCCCAGTGGTGATCAGAGGGTAACTCCCTGCCTGCTGGGGTAACGTTACAGGGAGGAGTGCAGCTTCCTCTGCTGTACAAATGAATTCACATGGGGAGTCGGGGGTAGCAGGCAGCAGTAAGCCCCACTCAGCCCCCACACACTTGGCAAGGCAGGTCTACGCATCCACAGTGTTCTACTAGCAGCAGCTAGCTGGATTCCAGACAGCCTGTACTCAGAATTCCAAACTGCCCCAGGCCAGAAGCATTCCAGGCTGAGACAGGCACTCCGCCTTTCAGGCCACACCTCTTCTGGTCCTCCAGCAAAGCGTGGGCACCCAGCTTCTGTGCCTGTGGCTGTAGCACACTTCCCACTTGACTCTCAGTTCTGGCCAACGGGGTTCATTCCCACTCAAAATTATACCACACATCTGTTGGGAGCTTCTCTCATCCCATGACCATTAATTCAATTAGCTGGCAGACTTCTGCAGGGTCCTCCTTGAGGTAGGATCAGGCATGATTTCCTTCCATCACCACTGGATTCTGGGAGTGCACTGGAAGCAGGTCTGGACGCCATTGCTCAAATACTCCCCATCACTCAGTAAGTCAGCTCCAGCGCTGGATAGGGTGAAGGCCTCCCCGCGTGGCCTGGATTTCCTGGCTCCTCAGTGAGAGTGGGGGTCATAGATGCAGTCTCTCCCTCTCACGCTCTGGAGACACACAGGTTTTTGTGTGGTTCACGGTGTAAGCCTCTGCTCACCACTTCTTTGAAATGAGTCTGTGGTTTCTTTCAGTTTTTCGATGAGTTTCCTATGCTGTTTCTTGGAAAAACGTTCACAGCATGAATTTCTACACAGTATTTTGTCTTTTCAAGTGTCTTTTCAAGTGGAGGCCTGCTAACAATGCCTCCAGTTCACCATCTTAGGGAAAAAAAAAAGAATCCAAGCACGATTTTCGGATCAGAGATTTCACCTATGATTGGCAAAAATAGTTCCCAGCCCTTTGTTTCATTTGTCTTCTAGAAGAGTCCACTACGGATCTTAATGAAAGAGGAACAATATACAGCAGCCATAATTTTCTAACCTCACTGATTTCCCAAAAGAAAAAAATACTTATTAATATTAGGATTATGTGTGCTGGGACTATCAAGGAAATTAAGCAAAGCTATCGTAGAGAAGTGTGGTCTGTTCTGCCATGCACATATTTCTGTGACATGGGTGAACTTATATGACATCAGCAGAAAGGGAATGAGGTCATTGAAGATGGAAGGTGTTTTGGTTCATCTACATGTTTTCTCAACAAAGTAAATGTTTTATGCTTTCTCATTGGAACAGCAAAACATAAAATATAGTAACTCATGAACACAGCAAGTCACAGAGGAATTCAGAACCATACACAATGCCCAGTCACCCCACTTGTCTCCATCTGGTCACAAACAGTCTTGGAAGTTCCTTATATGGCCTTTGTTCAATGTGTTCTTGTCTCTGTAATTCAGAAACCTGAATTTTTCTTTACAGCCCCTTCTAGCAGTCATATTGCCTTTATGTAAGGGTAGGTTTCTAAAAGTACAATGATTTGTTTGAAATTTAGCATGTTTTGTTAGCTAGGGAAGTTTCTTTTTATTTAGCATTACTATTGTTTTATGTTCTGCTGCTCTTAAGAGATGTACAAAACAATTACTTATTAGGGTGTGAAGTAGGTGAAGAGTGAAATCTTATGAAAAATAATACAGAAAGTTTTCTTAAATAAGGAGATATTTGAATGGAAACCAGAGAGATGGAAGGGGATAGCTGTCAGAGGGATGTGATAATAGAGGGGGGCCACTACAGGTGGGAGTATGCTTCACTTCTTGGAGAGGACAGCAAGAGGCCAATGTGGTTGGAGCAATGAGGATAGGAGGTTGGTGGAGGGCAGAGACCATGTTCCACTACAGTAGGCAGTATGTTTGCATTTTGCTCAGAGTGAGTTGGGGAGCTAGTGAAAGGAACTGAGCCTAGGAGAGACATGCTTACCTAACATTTTAATCGAGGCCATTGTAGAAGAGGACTCAATAGAAGACCATTGCCATAATTGCAATAAATGGCAATGGTGGACTGAGCTAGGGTGATAGCTATAGAGGTAATAAAATAGGTCAACTTCAACAGCTCGAGACAATGAGATATGCAGATTTATAGATGTGAAGGGAAAAGAAAAAGCCATTATGGAGGACTCCACAAATTTGTATTGTTCTTCTGTTTTTTGTTTGTTTGTTTGTTTTTGTTTTGGATGGGGAGATGTTTTGTGCAACATATATGTGTACTGTGTTCTACTTAGAGATCAACAGAAATTAAAATACAAGATTTCTAGTATTATTGAAACCAGTTCCACCTATAGCAAAGTACAAACAATTGCAGATAATATGGTTTCAAAATTATTTGGAAATGTAAAGATAGTTGTTAAAAAAGAGGATATATAATGTGAAATATTTTAATAAAAATAATTCAAGTACAAAACCATACGCCATATTTACAAAATTATAAAAGAATTTTCTCAAATTATATTGGGAGTTATCAAAGAATATAATTTAATTCTTGAGTTTGGTAATTAGATTACTATAGATGAATGATATTTCTTGAAAACAAACACACACACAAGTCTTTTCATGGAAAGAGAAGGCACATGAAACCCATAAAGAACGGAAAGCAAAGTAAAAACACAAAATAAGATGACAGAATTCCAATTACATCATTATGGAAACACATTGTTTAAACTTTTCTATTAAAAGACAAATATCTTCAGGATGTGCTTAAAAATAAAATCCAAGGACATGATAAGTAAAAGGAAACTATCTAAATCAAAATGACATTTTTTTTTTCAAAGAAGGGCAAAGATTTATCAGGCAAACACAGAGAAAATAGGAACAGAATTGATTTCAGCCAAATTATTTTTAAGATGGAAACACAAAAAATAAAATAAAGAAAAATATTTTTGTGACTTGAAAGTACAAGTCACAATAAAATATGTGTCCTGGATAATAAAACATCTACCAATAAATTTAAAACTTTAAAAAAATACAAAGGATAATCAATAGGAAAGCACTATTCTATTTATTTTTAACACCTCTCTTTAGCTAAGGACAGATCAAATATGTAAGAAAAAAAGCCAACCTTTACAAAAACATAAAAGAAGACTCAAATAAAGCAAAAGATACACAAATTTATTTGAGTTTGACTCCACATCATAACCTGTTTATTTTGTCCTAAAATAACGAGTAGACTTAATGAAATTTCAAGTATTGGCTAATGACTCATAAATTTTTGGAACTTGATAACATGATTCTGAAGTTCATCTGAAGAAATAAATTTGGTAATGAAAAACAGAGAGAAACAAAACTGAAAAACATGGTATAATACAAGAGACTTGTTTAACTTGATTTGTAAATTAACCCTAATCTTATGATTAGAAAACAAAATGGTAGTTGTAGAATTATTGATAAACATATTGATGGATAAAAAAATAGCTCAGAAACAAATCTTAGTAACTTTAACCACAAATTATTAGTGGATGATAGTTAGAAGCATAAATCTGTGAGGAGAAAACGACCATTCAAAACATAGCCCTGAAAAATATTTGGAAAAAATAAATAAATTCAGAGGCTTCTTTTGGACTATTCATCAGCTTAAATTCTAGATACATAAATAGTTAAATCATTTAAATGAAAACTGTAATAGCTAAGGTTCTCCAAAGAAACAGAACCAATACGATATCTATCTCTATAATATATCTGTAATTATCAACTTATATAGATACCAATCTATCTCTCTGTATAGATCTATCTGTGTCTCTCTGCCTATCTATGTAGCTACAGAAGTTATAAAAGAGGTCAAATTCTACAGCTCAAGACAATGATATTTGCAGATGAATGTGATATGAAAGGAAAAGAAAAAACCATTCTGGATGACTCCAAAGATTTGTATTGTTCTTCTGGGTTGTTTGTTTGTTTTTGTTTGGGTGGGAATATATCTGTCGTATAGTAAATAAATCTTATAGTAAATCTCTGTCTATCTATCTCCCTATAGATCTATCTATCTATCTATCTATCTAGATCTAGATCTATCTATCTGTCTCTATCTATCTATCTATCTATCTATCTATCTATCTATCTATCTATCTATCTATCTATCTATCTATATCTGTCCTTAATCACACGATTAAGCAGGCTAAGAAATGACAAGAACTGTAGCCGGCGAGCTGGAGGCCCAGAAGACTAGGCTAATCAAACATCCATATTTGATGGATAGCATCTGTGAATGGTAGTCACAAGAAGCAATCTCTTAAAAAACAAAAAGAAGAAGAGCTGATGGTATAGTTCTGTCTAAGTCTGATGCCAAAAGAAGATCCATATCCCAGCTCAAAAGAAATTGGGCAGAGAGAGAAAACTCTCCCTTACTCAGTTTTTGTATTCTATTCAGATCCTCAACAAATCAGATGAGACCCATCTGTACTGGGGAAGCCAAGCCTCTTTACTCAGTCTACCAATTCAAAAGTTATTCTCATGCAAATGCACCCTGACAGAAACACCCAGAAAAATGTTTAACCAAATATCTAGGTACTCCAGGGCCAAGTCAAGTTGACACAGAAAGTCCACCATCACAAAAACCTTAAGAAGTATTAGTAAATATAAGGATATATTTGGCTGCTCCCTAGATGGGAGAGTATATGTGAACACAGAAACAATGAATGTGATTACACAGCCAAGACACAAACACACACACATATACACACAATACACACACGCAGATAAATGGAATGATTTGATTGGCTTAAAAGCTCTATACCTCCATGTTTCAAGATAATTCTTTAAAAAATATGAAAACAGTATTTCATTAAATACAAAAGTATGGGGTTGTGATCTGTTACGTAGAAAAAATTCATACAAATAGATAAAAATAAGTACTCAAGACATTGTCAAAGGACCCGAACAGACAATTGAAAAAAAAATCAACATGTACATAAAGTTCAGAAAAAATGCTCAGACTATTAGAAATCAGAGTGCATGTTTTTAAACAAGATTAAAATTCAGGTTCCAAATAGGCAAAGTTTAAAAATAATGTTAGTAAAAATTACAATAATACTAAAAATTGATATGATTGTATGAAAGCCTCCTCAAATCCTTCTGGTGCAGATGTAAATCATCACACTCTTTCTTGAAGTTGTAATCATGATTTTCAACCTCAAAATTCATATATTTAAAGTTAAATTCAACCTGTAGTTCCAGCTTAACAGATCTGCTACCTCCATACTTCTCTTCTCAGTATGCTACAGAAGCAGGGAGCTTCTCCCCACTCCTATTCCACATGTGGCCCATCCGCAGGTTGTGCTACTGCATCAAAGTCTTTTCACCATCTCCATGCCTCTGCCTCCTCATCACCAGCACCCTAGTCCCAGCTGCCATCTCTCCCACCACTAGGCTTCTGTCTGCCTCTTAAGGGGAAGGCCACATTCCTTTACAGTGCTCCGTCCAATGCATACAACCAGAGTGTTCTTTGTTTCATTTGTGATAATACAAATGAATGTCATTTTTTAAAAAATTATAAATATAAGGGGTATTGGTGCAGTTTTGTTACATGGATATATTGCATAGTGGTGAAGTCTGGGCTTTTAGTGTAACCATCACCCTAAGAATGGATGTCATTCTTTTGTTCAAACCCTTCTCTGACTATGTAGAGGATAAAACCAAAATCTGCAGCCAGATTACCGGACTTGTAGGATCTGGCCCAACTGTTCCTCTTCATCTAGAAGCTCTCTTCCTCCCCTCTGGCTTCCTTTGAGGTTTCTCCCAAACTTGTTTCAGGACCTTCTTGCTGGCCATTGATTTCACCTCCTGCTTCCAAATGGCCATTTAATTAACCCCTAATCATTCTTTAGATATTAAAGTCAATGTCACTTTATCTTAAATCCCCCCCAGGCTAGATTGCACTCTCAAAGTACTCTGTACATTCTCCCTTGTCACTTTTCATAGAAACCATATCCTTTTCTAGCTCACCATTCTAGACACCATCAAATGGGTCTGTTTCGCTCACCATTCCCCAAACTCCAAAAACTATGCCTGTGAGATATGATTTTCATTTAATAAATAACCCTCAAAAAACTCAAATTACTGGATATAGATATTTCTACTCCTAGGAATCTGTGCTAAATAAATTATCTGAAGGTTTCACAAAGATTTATATATGAATGTTACATAACTCTGAATGTAGCCAGCAAAGAGGTACACTGTATTTATTGACATAAGAAAAGTTGAATCTCAGATAGTAATAATGGTAATCACCTTTTTTTTTTTTTTTTTGAGATGGAGTCTCATTGTGTTATCCAGGCTGGAGTGTGGTGATGCAATCTCGGCTCACTCCAACCTCTGCCTCCAGGGTTCCAGTGATTCTCCTGGGAGTAGCTGGGATTACAGGCATGCGTCACCACACCCAGTTCATTTTTCTATTTTTAGTAGAGATGGGGTTTCACCATGTTGGCCAGTCTGGTCTTGAACTCCTGACCTCAAGTGATCTGCCAACCTCGGCCTCCCAAAGTGCTGGGATTACAGGTGTGAGTCACCATGCCAGGCTGATAATCAACATTCTTTGAAATTTACAATGTGTTTTATGTAAATTAACTCATTTAATCCTAAAAAAGTTACATTATTATAATTTCCATCTTATAGATAAGGAAACAGAGGCAAAGGGAGGTTGAACTGCTTGGTCTAGGTAGGGCAGTTAGCAAGAGGTAGAGCATGGGTTCAAACTCAGGTGCCACTGTGGTTTGGATATGGTTTGTTTGTCCACACCAAATCTCATGTCAAACTTTAATCCCCGGTGTGGTCATGGTGGGAGGTAGGGCCTAGTGGAGGGTGTTTGGATCAGGGAGCCAGAACCCTCTCGAATGTCTGGGTGCAATCTAACCACAGTGAATGAGTTCTCACTCTGTAGGGATGGCATTTGTTCTCTTGGGAATGGATTAGTTCCCTCCAGAGTGGGTTGCTGTAAAGCTAGGACAGACATCCCTCATCCCCGGCTTTGGTTTCCCTTCACACTTGCCCACTTCCGCTTAGACCTTCTTTGCCACATTTTGATGCAGCATGAAAGCCCTCACCAGAAGCCAAGTGAATGCCAATGCCCTGCTTCTTGTACAGCTTGCAGAACCGCAAGCCAAATAAACTTTTCTTTATAAACTGCCCAGGCTCACATATTGTGTTATAGCAACAGTAAATGGACCAAGACAAGAACCCAACCTCAAGAGCATACGCCTTCTATACTCTTAAGTATTAAGCCGTATTGTGCTGCCAAGTTGTGTACACACACACACACACACACACACAACAATACATAGATACAAAAGTAACCTAACTGGCTATTTTTGTTTTCTTCTTTATTACTTTATGAATTTTCCATGTTTTCTTCAAAAAAACCACACTATATCATTTTTATAATCATCAAAAAATGTGGTTTTTTAAAAGGTGGGAAAACCCTAATTAGTGTGGTTTTCCTTAAGCGTGAAGACTTTCTCACCAGTGGTTTAAAGACACTGTAAATAGTTTCTGTTGTTATTTAAATTGTTCCCAAAACCAGTAGTTTTCAAAAAGCTGAAGCATTTTTGTAATATGATATAATAAAGGAAAGTTAGTTATATTGGTATTTAGGTGAGGATGGCTTTTCCAAGCATGAAGGTAAATAATTTCAAGATAGATGAATTGGTCAGTTGATTACTAAGAGATTTCATATCTTAACTTCAGTATATAAATTATTTTACAAAGAGATATATACTATATCTAACTAAGAGTACAAAAATTTAATTTCAAATTCAAACCTATTTGGGTTTCCCACAATTTTGTATTTTTCCATCTCTCTGTCCCTGTTCACTGAAGAAGATGAATGAATGGGAAAACGCTAAGAATTTCGTGTTAGTAACAGTTTAATTTTTTTTAAAGTATACCCTACAACTAGGGGAGATCTGGGAGAATCAAACTCATGGATCCCTAGTAGGCATCAAATCCACATAAACTGAGTATTCCTTTGTGTGTTACATGTGATATTAAGTCCTTTCATGTTAAGTCCTTCCGTTCTGAAGCAATGTAGGGGGCACCAGTAGCCAAACATGAGAATCGAGGAAAAGGCTGGGCTCAAGCCCCACAACAATAGTCCTAAGTATTCACGATTATCTGTGGAACCAAAGAATCCTCCAAAAGCTAAGAGTGAAAGAATAAACTACGATTTTAATTGTAGGCATACTAATAAAGAGTAAAGTCAAGGTGAGATAATGATAGTCCTCTTTATGACAGAAGTTTTGTAGAAATAACTTTCAAAATCTCTTCAATTATCCTTTTCAACTCTCTTCGTTTTTCTTCTGGAAACTGGTATGGTTTGACTCTGTGTTCCCACTCAACAATCTTGTTGAATTGTAATCCTCCAGTGTTGGAGGTGGGGTCTGGTGGGAGGTGATTGGATGATGAGGGTCATTTCTTTTTCTTTTCTTTTTGAGACAGCATCTCGCTCTGTCTGGAGTGCAGTGGCGCGATCTCGGCTCACTGCAAGCTCCTCCTCCCGGGTTCCCGCCATTCTCTTGCCCCAGCCTCCCGAGTAGCTGGGACTACAGGCGCCCGCCACCACGCCCGGCTAATTTTTTGTTTGTTTGTTTGTTTGTATTTTTAGTAGAGACGGGGTTTCACTGTGTTAGCCAGGATGGTCTCGATCTCCTGACCTCGTGATCCGCCTGCCTGGGCCTCCCACTGCGCCTGGCCAATGCGGTTGATTTCTAATGGTTTAACACCACCGCTCTAGTGCTGTCTCGTGGTAAGAGTTCTCACAATATCTGGTTGTTTAAAAGTCTGTAGCACCTCTCCTTTCACTCTCTCTTCCACCTGCTCCAGCCACATAGGACAGGCCAGCTTTCCCTCCACCTTCCACCAGGATTGTAAGTTTCCTGAGGCTTCCCTAACGGTGCTTCCTATGCAGCCTGTGGAATTGTGAGTCAATTAAACCGCTTTTCTTCATAAATTACCCAGTCTCAGGTAGTTCTTGAGAGCAATGTGAGGATGGACTAATACAGAAACTGTCAGTGGGGCAGAGGAAGTTTTTCCCTTAGCAGCAGAAAAAAGAATATCCAGTAAGTACTGACATCATATAACATATTAAAATGGCACACTGGCCTATTAATGCAGTGGTGTTTATTACCTTGAACAAAAACACATCAATGGAAAGATCCTATCCTCTCATAATTAGGGTAGATATTTCTAAATTGTATCTTGTTTCAAAAACTAAAGCTGATACTGAAGTAACATAATAACGTCTGGAATTTTCTTTAAATTTTTCAAGCAAAAATAGAAAATATGAAGATAGACGAAACCAGATGAGCAAAATGATAATAACTGTTAAAGCCGAGTGATAGAGACTCATACTTCTTTGTCCACTTTTGTATAATGAGACTTTTTTCCTACAATAAAAGGTTAAAAATAAACTGAGGAGAAGTTATGTTTCTTTTGTCTAATTTACAAATCAATGTCAGTATTTGAAGCAATTTAAAATATGACATATATTAGTGTTCTTTTCTACTCTTGCTTTTTTGAGGAGTATAAATGTATTTAAAGTACTCACACCTAAAAATACAGAAACACTCTAAAACAGGGTTCAGTACAGAGTGCAGGAGGAAATCATTATGTGGTAACTAAAGTAAGAAACAGGAATGAAAGAAGGAAGGAAGGAAAGAAGGAAGGCAGGAAGGAAGGAAGGAAGGAAGGAAGGAAGGAAGGCAGGCAGGCATATTTATGCTCTGCAGCAATGTAAAATATAGGTCAATTAAACGGATTCTCTGTTGTAATGGGTTGTGAATTTATCACTTTTCCTACAGAGGTATTATTTAAATATTATCATAGGATACAAAAAATTCAATATTTTATATTACAGTCTCCTGGAACTCCAATTTTCCACCAAGAGGAAGAAAATTACATAGAGAATGAAAAAGAAAAACTACTTTTTGCTTGCATGTACTCAGGATTTAATCTTAAGGACAAGAGATAAATGTATTATGACTACCTGAAGCATATATCAAGGGAAGTTTTTTTTTGAGGAAAGAAATGCTGAGTGAAGAGAAGGGAATTAATATATAGACCACCAGAGAGATTCTCAGCTCCCAAAGTTGAAGGAAGCAGAGTCCATTGGTAAAGCAGGAAGAGGTCATACTTGGTGTATTAGTTCATTCTCATGCTGCTATGAAAAAAATACCCAAGACTGGGTAATTTATAAAGAAGAGAGGTTTAACTGACTCACAATTCTGCATGGCTGGGGAGGCCTCAAGAAACTTACAATCACTGTGGAAGGCACCTCTTCACAGGGTGGCAGGAGAAAGAACGAATGCCAGCATGGGAAATGCCAGACACATAAAACCATCAGATCTCATGAGAACTCACTCACTATCATGAGAACAGCATGGAGGAAACTGCCTCTGTGATCCAATCACTTCCCACTAGGGCCCTCCCATAACACATGGCGATTATGGGAACTACAATTCAAGATGAGATTTGGGTGGGGACACAGCCAGACCATATCATTTGGCAACCTTGAATTGGTAGATGAGGGAGCTCAGCTGAAAGATTAAGGAAATAGGTAAATCTCAAAGATATTTGGTTTCTATCTGAAGCTCTTCACCATATGTATTAGATTAGTTATGTGCACAGTTTCTTCATTTTTTTCTTTAAAGTGGACTAAGAATTTATCAGACCCCTGCTGTATCTTGCATAAAAACAGAGAAATTCTCCAAATAAAGAATACAAATGCTGACCGACTTCTGGCTATGCTGGCATTACAATATTACTCTGACTTTTCATTAATTTCAAGTTGTTTTATTCAGTTCTGAAGGTTCCAGAACCTTTCTCCTTCAGTGGTTTCACCAATGTTATTAACAGGAGTAGAATCAACAGGCTTGGCTTTATCTCTTCACTTCCCAGAGTATGCCAGAGGTAATAATAAAAACTAACCTAATTCCAAAGGATACTTCAGGGGAAAGAAAAGAAAAGCAGGGGTGTACATCATCTTTTGGTTTGATAAACTAATTCCAAATAAATGGAAGTTGGCTGGAGACCTTCATTTGAAACAATAAGGATACATATTCTCAAAGGCTAACCCAAGCCTATGGACAGGATCGTTTGCTCTTAAAGACCCACATAGATGATGATATCTAGTTATCGAACTACTGGATACTCTGGAATATGCTCTATAATACAAAATCAATTTCTTTTAGAAGTTAGATATTAGTTAAACCTTGTGGTTTTCTAATTAAAATGCCCCAATGACTTCCTTTGACAGTAGTGATAACAGAATATTCTCTTATAGACCTTCAGCATAACTTAAATTTGGCCTTCAAATGTAATATACAACTGTACGAGATTGCTAACAAAATGCAGAATATCCTATTTATCTTTGCTCTCTAGTTTCTTTTCTTTTCTTAAAACAAAGGACATGGGTTATCCACCTAAGGTCATCATAGTGTTGTATTTTTTTTTTAACATCCATATGCATGTGAGCCATTTAAAAGATTAAAATGTAAACAGAGCTAAATACTTAGAAAAGATTTTGATCCTCTACATTTATAAACATTTCTAAGAAACCTCACTTGGGACTCTCCTAGAAACTGCAGGCACGTTTGAAGCAGTAAAATGCAATTCTTAGCATGACTGAGAGAAAGGAAAGAGCATCATTTTACAAGTGAAAAAGAAGGCATTATTAACAGTGCAAAATTAGAGAACTGAACACTTTTCTGAGCAATTTTCCTACCCACAAACTGTGGGACCATATCATTAGTTCTTTTTTTCAGACCTGACTTTATCAATAACCACACACAAAAAGGTACAATCTAAAATGTGAATAAATGTGAATGTTTGTTGATTATGGAGCATCAATAAAAGTAAAGTTGCTTTAGATTGCTGGATATTACACTTAATTATATTTTGAACCCCCAAAATATAAGAAATAAATACTGGTAAAACAAATGCTTACTTTTAAGCAATATTTTGAGAAAGACTTCTGAAGAATCAAATTGTAGACCCCAAAGGTTTTATGTAGCAAGAGGAATCGATTATACTTTAATAGCATATCTTTAACCAAAACATCCCTTGCAAAGAAGATAGAATCAATTTTAGCAGTATACTTGCCCTCTATCACTTTGAACAAATAAAAAAAGATGTTTAGCTAAGGCTGCTTTTGTTTGAAATACAACCCTTCAAGTAGTATATGTCAAGAAAAAAAGAAAGGAAGAAGCAAAGGAAGGAAAACAACATTTTCTTAAGAAAATTATAATAAGAAAGATAAATATGCAGAATGGGGAATTAGACTATTCATTCCATTGATATAACAAGAATGAGTAAGAATCAGTAAATATCACTGGGCTACTAGTTTGTATAGGGAACTGTGCTAAGGCCTGAATAAGAGCCCATAAGAAAAAAAAAAAAAGAAGAGAAAGGAAGGATGCAGAAAGGAAGGAAGAGAGAAACGAAAGAGGATGGAAAGAAAGGAAGATAAAATGGGTAGAAAAAAACATTCTTGCCTTTAGTCTTATAGTATAGCTGGAGAATAAAATGCATACAAAAGAAAAAAAAATTCACAATACAAGAAAGTGAGTCCAATGAATTGCATGAATAACATGAGCTCAGGAGTACAGAAGCGTGGTACCACTTCAGGTCTAGGGGTCAAGGAAGTAGTAGGGACATAACATGATATTTTGAGTTGAAAGTAATGAAAATAGGCAGGAGATGTGTTCCAGATATTGGAGAAGAAATAATAGGGACAAAAATGTCTGGTCCATGTGATCCATTCTTGCTAAGCCACACATACTGATGAGTGGCATGTGTAGGTAATACCACCAGCTAATGCTGGGTGGACAGGAAACCCTCCCAGCAGGGAGCAAAAAGTAAAGACGCAGATGGATGCCTCCTGTTTTGCCAGCTTCATCCCTGTTCACTCAACTAGGTAGGTCAACTTAATTTTCCAAAAAGTTGTCTACAGAAATTATTGACTATTTGGATTTATAAATTTTTAAAAATTAAATCCATGTTACAGAGGCAAGGAATATGACCTTTGAAGAGAAACATGTCCAGATTTGAATATCTAAATTGACCACCCCCTCACCCCAAGTCGAATCACTTTGGACTGCAAGTCATGAACCCAGAGCAGGCAGTTGCTCCAATGGCTCTGGAACTCCTCCTTGGAACTGTCCAAACAATCTGTCCCATTGCCTCCTAGGCATGTTTCACTTTTTTGACCAAAAATGGCATCACCCAGATTAGAGACCCACCTTAGTCATGGTATTTGGCTGCAAGGGACTTTGGTGGCATCTGAAACAAAATCCTCCTTCAAAGAGAGATTTGCCACCACAGGAGATAGTCGAAGAATGAGCTGCAGGCTCTGACGTTAATTCCAAGGTATCCATTTCAGAAATATTTAAGGTATGACAGCATTCTTAGGAAAGGTGTATGTACTTCCAAAATGACAGCCTTAAAAGGGACAGAGTGCTTTCGAATGTGGGTTTTGGTTTCTCTCTTGAAAAAGATTCAGTCATATTGAAATGTTGTTGACATAGCTACTGAACATGGATAATTCGAATCAGTCTGCTTGGATTTGAATCCCAGCTCTTCCATTTCCTTGCCTTACTCTTAATTTGCCTTACCTTGATTTTCCATCTATAAAATGGGAATGATGAAAACAGTAATGTACTTCTTTCAGTTGGTATAATTATCCCACTCATAATACATGCAAAGTGTTTAAACTAGTATCTGATATATAGTAAGCACTCCTAATCCTAACACAGTGGTAGATATTTATGTAACGGTTTAGATTATCATATGAAGACAGCAAAGTGCTTAATGGTGTACATACTTTGTTCTGTTGGCAAAGAACTTTGGCATCAGCCCTGTTATTTGTTACATAAGACTGTCTCTGCCATGTTTGATTGTACTTTCCTTCAAAGAACCATTTGCATTTCTGGACAGCACTCTCCATACTGACTGGTGTATTTCAACTTGAAATTAAAATTGCCATAAGATGCATTTTTGGTTCTACTAAATGAATATAACTATACAGGCAGAGTGTACTGAGAGAATGTGTAATATACACGCATATCACTGTATCTGTGCTAGGAGGAAATGGGTGTAACTTATAATAATTATAGTTTATGATAACTATCGTATGTCTGATTAAAGCCCCAAAAAGCCCAGAGTCCCTTAAATCTATGCATAAAATCATACTTCTCCCCTCCCCAACTAGTGCTCCTTAAGCTCTTCATAGTAAACCCACAATCTCCTCAAAATCTTAGCTCATAATGAGACAATGAGTCTTTGTTTGCTCTGTCTGCCATTTCAGTTTCCCAGCATGAAGCCTTTGCTATGCTTTCATGCTATACTTTAGCACATTAAAAATGAATGGGCAAACATTTCTTCAATCCTTTCTGCTTACAGTCTTTAAGTTTGAAGTCCGGGATCTTTTATAAACCAAGTATATGACCTTGAGCAAGTCATTTAATATTTCTAGGTCTGTTATTTCTTCAACAAGGTAAGATAATTGAGTTATTTTAATTTTATGGTTGAAGATCCCTTTCCTTTTCTAGTATCTCTTGTCACTGGATAATAGCTTGGAAAGCCAAAAGCCATGTGTAATTCATTATATCCTGGTATCGGACTTTAAGTTACAGAGATGCACACAAAGGCGGATATCACACCATGATAGCCAAGGCACTTTCCTTTAAAACATTATTTTTTTTCAAATTCCCCCCATTATACTGTCATTTTAATTGTTTACTAAAAAAAGAAATATATTTGATTTAAATTGCCTTTATTTAGCACAGAATCACTTGAAGGCTTTCACTTTGAACTCTATCATTTTCATGTGCTAAGGCCTCCAGCAGACACACATTCCCTATAAAAGTGTTCACCCGGATTTTATACTCTTGTGCTGTGTCTCTATAAGTGGGTTTTATGATTCTTAATAATAAAGCCACATCTTTTTCTTTTATAGCTCTCCCTCCTGTCGAGCTCCTAGAATTGTAGTCTAGACATAGTAGAAACTCAATAAAAGTTTTACTCATTGACAAACATCTGGGCTTTCTGCAAAGAGCAACCATGGCTTCAACATTTACTAGTTACCATGGCTCAAGTAGCTGTGGAGGGAAATTTATGCCCTTGCTGCTACTGAAGTTGACATGTCTGTACTTATAAATTTCTCTGGGAACTGGCAAATTACCTTTTTGCATTTCCGGTTCATCTTTTATAAAAATGAGGAGCTACCTTAAAAGATTACTCTAAACTGAATGAGACATTATATATAAAACTTCTGGCACAGGAGGTAAATAAACATGTTACTGAGGTATTAATATCTGGAGCACATGGCTGACTATAGTCGTCTTCTGGATGATTCAATGCTCTCAACCCCGCTCTGATTTAGGGACACACGACTCAGTTACTTTAGAAGGTATTTTGGTAAAAAGAACGGATCTGAGTTCAGTTGGCCTTCAGAAGCTTCTAGAAGCTGACAGGTTTATCAGCTGCAACAAAAGCTTCGGCAAGCTAGGGTTAATTATGTCCTGGACAGTATTCCAAAAGTAACAAGCAACCAATAATGTGAGTGGTACATTCCATCATAAAGTAAAAAAAACCTGTTTCCCTAAAGTACTGAATTAAGAGGAAAAAAATATAGATACATATAAACATATTTTACATGTAAAATAGTTATATAATAGACATAAATATCTATTTTATATAAATATATAATTATTTATAATGTATATATTTTCTTTATTTTATATATAATACATGTATCTATTACATAATATATACAATAATATATAGTATTTAATATAGAATTATATACACTTATATGCACTTAAATATAAGTATATAATGATATATCATTTATAATATATAACAATACATTTATATATAAATATATAATATATGTTATTTATAATGTATATATAAGTATATTTATATATTATTATATTACTATATATTAAAAATATGTATTATGTTATTTATATGTTATAGTGAGTATATATAGTAACACAATAAAATCATAAATTTGTATATAATTTAATTTTGACATATAATTATACAACATAGAATACATAATCATGTAATTATATATTATATAATACAAAATTACATAATTTTGTATTACTATATTATATAACATAATTACATTATTAATTATATAATTATATTAATTTATAATTATTTAGTATATAATTATATTTTACCATAACACTAAATAAAATTATTAAAATATAATTTTATATTTTTTCTATTTTATATTAAAAATAGAAACTATATAAAAATATATATATTCATATATATGTTTCTATTAAATGTAACTAATTCCCAACTTCATGAAAATGCTTTTGGAGAAATTTTTTTATTATAATGAATAAGAGTTTTTTGATGGGGTGATGGCTATCCTAGATGACCAAGGTTCTAAACACTACTTATGCTGTCTAGGCTCTTGAAGCAAAAATTTCATGTTCCCCTTTCCTTGGTTCACATTTCAGAGTAAATTAGAAAATAAGTAGCATACACTTTTGATCAATAAGTTTAATGATGGAAAGTCAGAGCTTCTAAAAATAACAATTATGACCATATAATTTTTATTATGTTATTTTATTACACATATATAAAATTATGGCTATAATAAAGAGCAAGCTTGTAGGTGGTTTAAAAAAAGTTCACAAGAAATGACCCCAAATAAATTTCCCATTTTTTTTATATATAAAGAAACATTTGTTATTTATATTTGTTTGTGTGTATAAAAAGTATTGGGAGTTTTTAAAAGGTGTTTTTAAATGATGGTACTTGTTTTAAAGGGAAATGTACAATAAAGTTTTAAACTTTGGAAAAAGAAAGGTACTAGAGCTTGTTTTGATTTATAATGATTTTTTAAATGTGTTGTTATTCCTACGGTGGTTGTTCCTTTTGGCAATATTGCGATCAGATCATCAACATTTTAGATTTCTCTGAAAAAATATATTTGTGTGTATATATATATTTGTGTGTGTATATATGTATGTATCTACACACACATATACATATATATGTACACACACAAATATACATATGTATGTACATACACATTTATGGATGTACATATATACAAATGTATGTATATATACACAGAAACATAGATATACACAATACACACACATATATACACACACACAAATATATACTCTCTCTCTCTCACACACACACACACACACACACACACACACAATATCAATTGAGACCTCTAGTGGAGCTAAGTGGGAACTGTCCCACTGACAGTTTGAATGTTTTAACTTCATTAAACAATAATAAATTCTTTCCTAGAAAATGTAGAGGTTTCAGTAATTTTAAAAGCCTGCCTATTTATCTTGCATACATGTATTAACTTTTCCTTATATTTTAGATCAAATACCTAACCATTAAAATGATTATATGCAAAATTTAAAAACCAGTTGCTATGACTACAAATGCTTTAAGACTCTAACATACCGTTTGAAGTATGAAAATTGTAACAGCATTTGGGTGGAAAGCTCTTTTATCCCCTAGTGAAATGACTCACTGTGATTTTGTACGCTGGAGATGGAATGCACGTTGGGAGTCTGGTATCCTGTTAACGATGATGATGCAGAGACTAAAAATACTTGACATTTATATGTTGTTTGACATACTGGGAAATGAAAGCAATGTTGAAGTACTGTATCACTGTCCCAATCCCAAACAAAATGGCAAACGCTGCAATGTACTCTCAGTAACAGCAGACCAGCTTGAAAATGAGAAATGGCTAAAGAAAAGTTCTACAAAATATTAATAATGGGACTGTGAACAGAAACTAATGGTCGATAAAGATTTTAACAGCTGCATGTGAGCTAGCTGAAGAAATAACTGGTTCAAATGTTTTTTCGTGTACTTTAATTTATGGTTTTATTTATTTGCATTGTACAAAGAAAACCAAATTCAGTTTGTAAAGAAAGTCCCTAAAGTATCATTTATAGATAACTCTGGCTGGACATTATCCAAGAGAACATGAGACTTTTCAGCTTGGTAAACACAGTGTTCAGATGAAACAGCTCTGAATTTAAGTAGAAAAAATGCTCAAAAGATAAGGTTTTGACATCATTCATATGCCAGTAATTCAAATGAGGTAATATTGTTTCCAAGTCACACATAAACATAAAGTCAAAAACACTTACCTAACACGTATACATTGACTACAAACTCAAGGTAAAGTTCAGAAACACATGGGACAGACCTTATACTGAACAAGATCCCAGTATGTTTTCATTAATTCACTTTTTAAAAATGTTTACTCATTATCTCTCTAGAAAGGGCTTTTTGTTTTGTTTTGTTTGTTTGTTTGTTGTCTTGACAGGGTCTCACTCTGCTGCCAAGACTGGCATGCTTTGGCATGATTTCGGCTCACTGCATCCTCAACCTTTCAGGCTCAAACTATCCTCCTGCCTCGGCCTCCCAAGTAGCTGGGACTACAGGTGTACACACGCCTGACTTTTTTTTTTTTTTTTTTTGTAAAGACAGGGTTTCACCATTTTGTCCAGGTTGGTCTTGAATTCTAGACTCATGCTATCCCCCAGTCTCAGCCTCCCAAAGTGCTGGGATTACAGTTGTAAGCCACTGTACTCGGCCTATATAGAGCTTTTGATTTACTTTTGAGGGAAGGGTGAGACAAATAAAAGAGTGTATGTCTGTACATTTACATTTACCTTTGTGAAGTCAACTTCCCATATAAAATTACTGAACAACAAGACGTGGCATTACATGCTTTCCTAACAACATGACGAGTTACAGATAAAACAGGCAATAGATTAAACACAGAGTACTGTAGACCAGGATGCTTGAGAAATCTGTGCAGGAAAAGGAATTTAAGCTATGATCTAAACAATGGGTGGGATTGGGATAGGCTGAGAATGGCATTCCTCCAAGTATGGCAGAAATTGGAACAAAATCTTAGAGGTAGAAGGAAGCTTAGGACAGAGTTTTAGTTCAGGGAAATTATGGGAAAAAAAGGTAAAGGAATGACCCATTAAAACATTTTTTGACTTCAGACAAAATGGAGATAACTATAAGTAATAAAGATTCCATAAAAACCTGACGGCTACAATGGACGGTGCTGGTGATGCCAGGAAGGAAGTTAGCTCTAAATTGAGGCTTCAGATACTGCCGAAGTATTTACTTGGTGATTGGTAAACACTGACTTCCCTCTGAGTGCTATGATAGATGGTATTGGTAATAGGTAGGATATTACCAAATAAATCTTGACCCAAGCTTTAAGGAAAATGTAATCCAACTGTCAAGGCAAAATTTATGCTAAAAAAATTGGAAACACATAAAAATAATTTATGAGTAAACTGAAATCTGCTTAACAACTAAGATAAATGAGAAGTTAGCCACTAATAACCCAAACCAAATGAGGTTACAAAATTTAAGCTTTGTACAACACCCCTCCACTTTTTTTAAAAAAAGAAGTGCATTATTGTGATGGTTAATTTTATGTGAAACTTGGCTACACCATAGTACCAAGATATTTGGTCAAACACACTGTGGATTTTGCTGTGAAGGTATTCTTTAGATGAGGTTAACATTTAAATCAGACTTTAAGTAAAGCAGATTATCCTCCATTACATGGGTGGGCCTCATCTGATTAGTTGAGGGTCTTAAGAAAACGATTTAACCTCCCTGAGGAAGAGGGATTTCTGCCTGTAGACTGCCTCTGGACTCAACTGCAACATCAACTTCCCCTTGGGTCTCCAACCTGATGTCCTATCCTGCAAATATGGAACTTGCCAGCCCCACAAATATGTGAACTAATCCTTAAGATAAATTTATCTCACGCTTTCTCTCTCTCTCTCTCTCTCTCTCTCTCTCTCTCTCTCTCTGTCTCTTTCTCCCCACACACACATACTCACCCTATTGATTCTGTTTCTCTGGAGAACCCTGAGTAGTTCACAATTGTGAACGAGATTGTTAGAGAAAATGTTGTGATAGATAAAAGCAGCAAACAAATGGGGAAACAAACATGTGGGAAACTTTGTGTGTTTTGCTGGACTTTTTTTGTTTTGGCTTCTTTCCCTCAGAATGGAAAAATTATTTCAAAGCACGTTCAGAAATGAAGTTAATTAGGGGTGAAAACCAGTGAGACAATGGTTTTTGACTCTAATGCTGTAATGAAGGTAGTGGTGGATTGGCCTAACGATGCATATCAAGCACTGACATAATATGGATGAAGTGCAACCATTAGGAAAACAGTAAATCTACATAATTTTTAATGTCACTAAATAATACATTCACCAGTAGGCTGCTCCTCCTTCAAATTGTTTTGAATCGCAGTGCTTCCTTAAAAAATTCCTTAAAAATTTCTTTTCAAATTTCAACATCAATTTATCGTATGATCCAGCAATTCACTTCTGGATATATTCCAGAAAGAATTGAAAGCAAAGATTCGAACAGATATTTGTACATCCATGTTCACAGCAGCATTATTCATAACAGCCAAAAGGTGGAAACAGCCCAAACATTCATCATTGGATGGATAAACAAAATGTTGTATATCGGATATTATTCAGCCACAAAAAGAAAGAAAATTCTGACATATGCTACAACATCCTCAAGACGTTAAGCTCAGTGAAATAAGGCAGAGAGACAAAGGTCAAATATTGTCTGATTTTACATTTGAGGTATCAAGAACAGTCAAATTCATAGAGATAAAGTGGAATTGGGGTTACCCAACCCCTGGAGAAGGAGGGAATGCGGTGTTATTATTTAATGGATACAGAGTCTCTCTTTGGAATGATGACAAAGAGCTGGAGATGAATGATGGTGATGGTTCTACTTCGAGGTGAATGTAGCTAATGTCACTTAAGAATAGTTAAAATGGTAAATTTCATATTATGTATATTTTACCACAATAAAGAAAAACCCTCTTTTCTGGACAGGCAAGTCAGCCTGAAAAGAGGACACCAAGGAAAATTTAGAAAGAGAAAGAGAATTAGACTGAGGCTGATATTGGAAGGAGATAAAGAAATCTGGCTGAATGTAAGCTCAAGGGTCTCAAGACAATGATAGCGTCTATATTCCTGAGCCAGGAACAATCAGATGAGCCAAAGTATACAAAGTATATATATAAATATATATAAAGTATACAATATATACATTATATATATTTGTATACATATACAAAGTATACATTTATGTAGTAAGTAGCATAAACTCTTCAGAGGACACACCCCCACACAAAACACACAAAATTTTCCATTTAAATCTTTACTTATGAATAACAGTGGTGATTGCAAACAATCCTTCTAGATTTGCTCTTGAAATAACCATATGATTATAATTGAAAAACATTTATTGATCTCTATCTGAATCCAGAAAAGGCATGAGCTATATGGGTTTCTCATTTGTCTACTTTTCTCACAGCATACAAATAAATTTACTATATTGTAGTCATTTTCTAAAACTTCCTTGCAAGAGTTTTAATTTATTAGATATATTCAAAATGCAAATTTTCAGAGCCACCAGTTATAACAAGACACGTTGGCTACCTAATGCAATATCAGTCAGTTGCTTTCAACACAAATTTCAGGTTCTTACGATGGTTTCTTTCGTTTTGGTTTGGTTTTTTGGTTGTGAAGTTGGGAGATTTAGTGGAGGTAAATTATCGATTATAATCCAAGGGACATAATTTGCATTTTTAGCAACAGAAACTATTTCCATTCCCACCAAATTTCCACGAGTTCACTTCTACCTCTATAGAGCTGGAAAAAAGCCTAGTTAAAGATAAAGGCAGACATCACCATAGCACCACATGATCTCCAAAGGCTCTTGCATTTCATTGAAAGGATATTTAATAATCTGTTTTATCCATTGTGAAATCTTCCACAATTTTGCTCAAGTCTCAAAGTACAGTTATTATTGATTTAGCCAAAAGTACCCATCTTGGTCTTCTAATATTTTAGTGGTTAAAATGGTAACATTATACAATCATATTGAAGGAATAGAAGAAAGGAGACAAGGTGTACGTCGGCTGATGGCTTATTTCTGCATCCTCTTAAGCTCAACTTTCTTGTTTCTATATAGAATGACACTGACTTTCCTGACATATTCTTTATTTCAGGCCAAGACAGCATTTTAGAAAAAGTATGCCCACTATAGCACAGTCCAATATATGCAGGGATAAGACGAGAATTCCAACAGATTAACTTACAGATGGTTGTTAGGCTGTATAGATGATCTTATCTCCAGCCCTGCCCAGAAACAAACAGGAGACCATTGTGGAGCTCCCAACTCAGCTGTTCAGGACTTAAGATGAACTCTGTAGCAGCCAAGTCCTACATAAACAGGCCTTTCTGGGTGGTCATCCTGGCAGTGTGAAGTATGATTCATTGAAGTGGAGAGTATTTGAGATGACAGAGGCACAGATGACCCCTACAAGGTTCAAATTAGAGAGAGTCCAGGAGCAATAATGAATCCAAAGAGAAACTGAAGCTGACTATTATTTTGTCCAAAGTCAAACTACTCTCTCAGCAGGGAGCACAGCACATTCTCAACCCATCTCTTCCTTTTGCCCATCAACAAACACGTCTTTATTTTATTATGCTTGACATCAAACCAGATTTCCTCATTCAAATCCCTGTTATATTCAGGCTCCATGGCCAGAATTAGCATGCAGTGTTTGTCTTATTTATTCCTGACTCTTTCACTGGGAACTAAAATATTTGGATTACATTACCCATGACAATGAGAGTTCTGATGGTAAAAACATGATTGCATTCTGTTGCCAAGCAAATCAGATATGATTTTGCATGCCAAGCATAAAAATTTGCTAAAGTGTTGGTATTTTTAAGTTTTCCTCACACATTTACTTTTTAAAACATTTCATCTTATCCTCATAAGAAGACCTAAGATAATTAAAGCAGGTATAATCATCATATTTAATTTAAAAGATGAAGCTGACTCACAGCAAATTCAAATTTAGTTTTCTTATACAGGATGGTGGTGATGACTACTTGGGCAAAAATCACATATGCACATCACAGGGGCTAGAGGTACATTCAGACACCAAAACTTTCTCACAATTTATATGAATAATGAGTGCCGAGCATAGCCTGGGAAAATAGATAGTCAGCCAGATGTTTTCAACACAAATTTCACGTGCTTGCAATGCTTTATTTTCATTTGATTTGTTTTTTTGGGGTGTAGTTTGGGACTTTTCATGGGGGTGGCTTTGACCTTGAACACAAAGTAAGTGAAAATGAAGGGTAATTTATACAGCATAAAATAGCAATGATGAATTGGTTGACTTTCCACCATATTTTATCTTTATACAGAGCCTATAAAAGGAAGAATAGTCTGTGAACATCTGAAGAACACATGTCAATAGTGAAGAAAATACTTTCATTCCTAATATTTCTCACAGAAAATTCCTTATGACTGATACAAAATATCATTATTAGAAACTATCAATTTAAATGTAGTAACAACTGCTAGATCTAGTAAATATTTCTTGTTGACCTGTCTCAAATTTTGTCATCATGGAACACAGGAGCAAAAATAAAATCAGGTGTCCTTATTACTCATCAACTTTACATCATTGTGTGAGCAAGTGACCTTCAGTACCTTAAATGCTGAAGCATCAGGTGAAGGAGTGCTACTGCTCCTATGTGTATTTTAAACTTGTTAGGAAATGAAAGTGGTTAAAATTAAGTTTGTTTTCAAAATTTAAAAATATAAATTTAACCATGTAATACATTCAGCCAAAAAAAAAATTATACAAAGATTTTTTACTTTTGACTTTTGAACTAAGTGGGCCTTTTCAACAGGGTTGTAGGTAGCAATGATCAGCTCCTAAACGATTAAGGCTGAAGCGACAACTTCCTTAGAGCAAAGCTGATGACAAATTAATTCCAAGCACTTTTTAAATCACGTGAAAAATGCACTGTTGTAACATTCCTCTATGTTTTAAAATCTGGAGATTAACGAATCTTTTTAAAAATAGATGGGTGCAGCATGCCAACATGGCACAAGTATACATATGTAACAAACCTGCACATTATCCACATGTACCCTAGAACTTAAAGTATAATTAAAAAAAAAAAAAGAAAAAAAGAAAAAAAATAGATTTGGAAAGGCAAAGCAAGCTCATGAAGACATCATCATCTAGGTAAGTTCAAGCAAACTTTGTTTCAGGGTAGACAATGTATTTATCCATCCTATTTTGACTGCCTCAAAGGGAATATTGAAAAAAAACATGAAAAAAAATTCTAGTCAAAGAAGAAATTTCAACCAAGCCATATTAGAATTCTGCAGGATCTGTATGAAGTAAGAGTATTGTCTACCACCAAATCAGGAATTGATGATCCGTCCAAACACATAAAATCCCTTTGGTGATGAAAGCAAAATCCCCAGACAATCTGATTCTTTTTTTCCAAAGTGAGCCTCCACCCTAAATTTCCAACTATAATACTTAATTTGGCAAGGGGACAGTAGCATAAAATGCATTTTGCTCATGAATTATATTTTTCCCTGTTCTTCATGACATTTATGCATGCCAAATATAAATGACTGCACATGGGTTAAGTAACAAAGGTGTCTTTCCTTTCCAGTAGCACACATTTTATTAATAAGGATTTGACCCAATCATCAGAGTGAAGGGAAAAAAATTAAACTGTCTTCTGGAAATAAATAGCATGACCCATCTGAGGCAAATTATCTATGTTAAAGTACCAGTTTCTCTCAGCCTTTCAGAAAGTTACTCGCTCAAAAAGGAAAGTAATTTCTTGGAGGAAATCATTTACCTCAGGTGGAAAAGGGGCAAAGGTGTAGCTCTTGACCTAGCAAAGTCTTTAACCCAGGCTTGGGAACTCAGTATTGAATGGATCCCAACAATCCAATACTAAAGTCAAATTGTAAGGGTTAGAGCGTGTCTTGCACTATTTCAAGGCTCTGCTGATTTTGAAAGGGTTCTTTAAGAGGTTGTCTCAAAACCCATGTGCTCACAAAACTCAGTATTGGCATCGTATACAATTCCCCTCTGATGTTTCTGGAGGTAACTGCATACAGAAATTAGACAGTTTGTTCAGCAGTATTTATTGGTAGGGTAATTTTGAAAAAGTATTATCTCGTTTGTTGTTATTCCAGACACAAATTCTTCTCAAGTAGCTTCCCTTGTTCCCAGAAAGCTGAAAATCCCATTCACGCACAGAGACGGGGCACTTTTGAATGTTGTGTTCATAACGACCATTTTTCTACTTCCATTCAGTTTGCTCATCGTACGTATTTTTACCTTCAATTTAGATTCTCACACATCCATTTAACACTAACTCTAAGGCATTCGTTTCCAGCATTGATCGCCACAGGTTGCTTCATCGGTATCCTGCGGGTGGCATGAGTTACGATGGTGCTCTGGCTTCTACTTTCCTTCTTCTTCCATATGAACTCCTGGTTTGGGTTCCACAACACTAGCAGATTTTTTCCCACACCAATCAGAATTCCTTCTGGGACTTCAAATCCAGGTTTGCGCATAGGAGGAATAACAAAGAAATATTTTCCCATTGAAATATCCCTTAGTGAGACCTCGCTAGATGGGTTTGAAGAGGGTTTTCTATCTAAGTAGCCCATCAATTTTCTTCTCCATGTGGAGTGGCATAAACAGGTCTAAAAAAGTAAACTATGATATTCTCTGTAAATGAACATCCTGTATGTCAGGCTCATAATTTCAAGAGGATAAGTATATTGATTTAACACAAGAAGTGGAGAGCTGGTATGTAAATGCAAGTGTGCATAAAACCTGGAATTTGAATAATAAAACCAGTTTGAATTTTGACAACCTAATATATGAATAGTAAGATCAGTTTGAATTCTGACAACCTGAAATATGAATAGGTGGGGATGGCTGTGGATAGGGTTAAGATGAAGACAGATATACTGAAATTAGCATGTATTACCTTTTGACTAGTAATATTACCTCTGGTCTAGTAATGCCAGCTTGGCAGCCGAAACTGAATTTATGCATTGATTTAAATAAATCAGAGGGTGTCAAGTATCCATGCAAAGCTTGCATAAGAACTCCATAAGATTTTTAAAAAGTCATCCACAAATAAAATGCAAAACATATGAGGTTGGCCTGATGAAAATATCCCAATAACTGAAGGGAGGGTAAATGTGAATATGGCACATCTCAGGTAGGGTCCTTTTCCCAGCATTAAGCTATTTTGCTTGAGCTCTATGGAGTAGAACACAATAGAAATGAAAAGGACTTTTCCAATCAAATTCTCCTAGGAATGGATAGCACAAAGAAGGAAGATATGAGCCATGGAACTCAAAGCTGAGAGGTGATACAGACCACGTCTACAGTATGACTTCACCACAAGGACTTCAGTAACTCTAATTTCCATTAGACGGGTTATGGATTTGAGTGCAGTGAGACAGCTTCTGCAGAGAGTGGCTTTTTTTACAGGATAATCTTGCCTACGACAGCAGCAACAGGAAACAATACAGTAGCGTTAACAGTGGCTTTTAGATATATCGATGCCTCCACTCTGATTACTGTATGAAGCCAGTTCAGGCAGAAAGAAAATACGGGCACATATAGTATCTATCAGAACTGAGTTTATGAATATTCAAAAGACATCCTCTGGGGACTTCCAGAAATATTTAGGAGGGATGATGAAGGTTTCTGTAGGTCTGGAAGACCATGAGGAAGGGGAAGAGTCAAAGAAACACACTCAGGGTGACTTACTGTGACTCATATTCTCGCTTCAAAACCTGTGTGGTCTGAGGAAGCACGTGTTATATCTATAAAGAACTGTCTATTTGTTGGTCAGAAGCATATGTGACAAATATTGTGAGTTAGTTCATTTTCAACCACTGTTCCAAATTCATTTACTCCTCTTTACCAACATTTAAAATAAAATTTTCATTCTCCCTTGCTGCTAGGGGTTGACCATATAAAATGGTTTTGGCCAGTGAGACACATAGAATTCTTAAATAAGAATGGTAAAACATTGTAAGAAAAAAACTTTGGCATTTTACACTTGCCAAAATTATTCTTTCTGCCTAGAATGAGAATGTGATGGCTGGAGTTGCTGTAGCTATTTTGTGGCCATGAGATTAAACGCAGTAGAAGATAACTGAGGGAGCCTGGTTCTGTGGAAACCAGGAGCGAAGGCTCCTGGTTTAAAGAGGAAAGCTTTAAACTAAATTTGTCTCCCTTGACACCTGCAAGAACCCTTGACTGTCAGCTTCTGGATTTTTTGATATCTCAGAAAATCTTTTACTTCTTTAAGCCACTACTTTGGTTTTTCTCTTAATTTGTAGCCTATTTGATTCTAAATTTATGTTTGGAAAATATTCCACTATTCTAAATAAGCTGTCCCCCTGTTCCTCAACTGACGGAAATTTAGATTTCCTGTTTTGCAATTTGTTGATTCATTTGTTGATTCATCCTGTTGGTACAGAGCAAAGATCAAATGCTCATTCATTATTTTGGGTGCTAATTTGAAACACAGAACACTATATTTGCATTTAATTGCCTTTTAATTATTTCATTTTTATGGAAGGACTATAGAAGTATGGATAAAATATCTTAATATGTTAACTGACTTGGCCATTGATAAATGCTAGTTTTCATCCCTTATCTAGGTTATAAATTAAAAAATCAAAATTCAACAGCTTTAGAGATTTTGTTAGAAATGTTTTAACACCCCAGTGGTCAGTTCATGTTTGCCAGTAACTTTGTGCTTTCATTTTTACTGTACTACATTGATAATGAAAGCTTTTCATTCATATGGTCATGTGAAAGTATATAGATCTGTGCATACAAAGGCCTGGAAATCAAGTATAGAGGAAAGCTTTAAACTAAATTTGGGGCCACTAGTTTGCAATATGGAAAATCCAAGAATGAGCTGAAGCTTTTGCCCATTAAACAATTATCTGCAAATTGGAAGGTTTTGTTTTCAGTTTAGGCCACCCCTTACCCCTACCCCATGCCTAATGTGTAGAAATGGGGGTGGCAGTTTGCAGAAGTGCACATTACTCAGAGAAAATACAATTTATTATAGTCCTATTTTTTAATGTCAGTAAATCATCCAATACCTCGCCAGTGGAGATAAAAGAAAGAAAGAGGGAAGTGAAAGGAAAGGGGGAAGCACATCCAAGAACGAGTGAGCCTGACTCTTCAGTGGAAAAAGTGTCTGCACCTTGTATGCTCTCTACACTCTGATTAGGATAACACGATCCAGATGGCCACTCCAAGAAGATTCCTTTCATGAGGAAAGTTCTGGGTGGGGTGGGTTATTGTGATCAATGGAATAAGCTGCAGCTGGATGAACTCTGGTTTACCTTTGAGAATTGCTAAATTAATGATGATTACACAGATTCTGACAAATTTCCCAGGAATTTTTCTAAAATGGATGGTTAAAACAATGTGTATAGGAGCTAGATCTTTTCATAGCAATGAGAGGGAGCTTCTTAGAAACCCATGGGCCTCTAGGAAGATTTGAGACTGCAGGGTTTACAAGCAGTGCAGATTCTGAGCAGGTAAGCCCCAGTACAGCTGTGCAGGTTGTTTACCGCCAGTGCCGATTCTGACTGGTTGAGGCACAGCCTGTACTAATTGATAAATAGTTTGGAGATCACTACTGCTTTTTGGCAGAAGTTGTTGGCATTGATTCCATTCCCTTGACAGACTAAAAATGATAGGCCAAGTCAATAGAGCAAAGGCATCTTAGACGGAGGGGGAATGGGACGTGAGTTTTGTCCATCAGGTGCTCAGGAGCCTTCGTTCTCTGCACAGCTCCACAGTAGGTGGTTAGGTACTCAGTCCATCATACCTCATTTTATCCCATTCATGAATTTAGGCTTTCTAACACCTAGTAGTACACCAAAGTTGCTTCCTTGAGTGAATCTGACTCGGTTCATTCATTCAGGATTTATTGAGCCTTTTCTACCTGTCTAATATTCAACCAGGGACTAGAGCTGAATAAATCTGGTGGGTCATGACTGAGTATATTAATCCTTTTGGGCATTGCATTTATAATGCTTAGCAGTAATTTATTTAATTAAATACATACCTAGTGTGTTTCCCAGGAGTTTATCTTCCTACCAAGAGAAGGGAAGCCAAGAGATTATAAGCACAATTTCCTAACCAAGAGTCTCTAAAGAGATTTTTGGATAGCATCAAAGGTCCACAGAGTTACTCTTAATTTGGTCATTTTGGAGGGAAAAAAAGAGAAACAAGCCATTAATTATGTAATGGATAATGCTAAAAGCCTCAAATTCAGAAACTTTAAAGGGGACTCTATTAGTCTATTCTCACATTGCTATAAAGAACTACCCAACACTGGGTAGTTTATAAAGAAAAGAGGTTTAACTGGCTCACAGATCACAGGCTGTACAGGAAGCATGGCTGGGGAGACCTCAGGAAGTTTACAATCATGGCAGAAGGTGAAGAGTAAGGAGGCACGTCCACATAGCTGGAGCAGGAGGAAGCAGGTAAAGGGGGTGGTGTTACACACGTTTAAACAAACAGATATCATGAGAACTCACTCACTACCATGAGAACAGCAAGGGGGAAATCTGTCCCCATTATCCAATCACCTCCTACCAGCTCCCTCCCCCAACATTGGGAATTACAATTCGACATGAGATTCTAGTGGGAGCACAGAGCCAACCCATATCAGGAACTAATCCAATAAGAGAAGCCATAGACTCCTAACACAATGTCTAATCTATTGATTGTGGCATCATCTTGGGCAAGTCATCGTCAAGGAGGAGCAGTTAATAGCAGACATTCAGCTGTTTTAGCAACTTAGTACAAATCTGAGCTCCATCTCTTATTAACTGACTGACCTTGAGTAAGACTTAACATATCCAAGCCCCAGTTTCCTCATCTGTAAAGTGAAGGCAGTAACCATAAAGCTGTTGTGAGGATTAAATGTTATCATTAGATCTGTGCCTGACACACTGAAACACCAAATAACTGTCTGTAATTATTTAAAAATTGTGCAATAAATGCTATATGGGATACAAAAGAAAAGAACGGATTCTAAAAATTGGGAGCTGGAGGAATCTCAGAAACTATAATTGGAAATGAAAAAAAAAATGGGCTAAAATAGGTCACTCCAAAAATTGTTCTTCTCTTTTGCCTTCATGCTTGTTTGTGTCTTATGAGATATTCTTTGCTAAGTTAGGAGAAGATATTCATGGGAAAGGATGGAACTGTGAGATAAGGCAAGGCAAGAAAGGAAATGAAAGGGAACCCACATATTACCCAAGCAACTTCTAAAATGTGTACACAGATTAATAAAGGCAGGCACACAATACTGTCTGCTGCTTCCAGTCTCAACAATACCCTGTCTGCTTTTCCAGAAAAAAGCAAAAAGTTTCCCCCAATATACAAAGCAACTAAGGAGCAGGTTTATGCTAAAGTTGGGAAGGAAGTAGCAAAAGAAGGATAAGAAAACAAGGCAAGAATGAAGGGAAATGGGGATTAGAGGAGGTAGGGCAGGGCCAAGGAGAGATTTCTTACTTGTATTATTGTTAACATAACTGCTGATTTTTACAAATGTTCTAAGATATTTCTTGAATTTCAGAATTAAAGTGATGCCATGTCAAATACAGAATTGTACAAGTTATTCTTCAATTAGGCATATTTGTTAGATTCAAAGATGTATAATCATGTTAAAAATATTAAATATAACAACCAAAACTGTAATATTAGAACTTAGATTATATTGCCAATTTTATATTACATGATATTTCATTTCTACAAAGAAATTACATTCCCTTAAGAAGAATCTTCAGGGGCCGGGTGCGGTGGCTCATGCCTGTAATTCCAACACTTTGGGAGGCCAAGGCGAGCGTATCACTTGAGGTCAAGAGTTCAAGACCAGCATAGCCAACATGGTGAAACTCTGTCTCTATTAAACTATATATATACATATATATATACAAAAATTAGCCGGGTGTGCTGGCATGCACCGGCAGTCCCAACTACTCGGGAGGCTGAGACAGGAGAATTGCTTAAACCAAGGAGGCAGAGGTTGTAGTGAGCTGAGATCGCATCACTGCACTCCAGCCTGGGCAACAGAGTGAGATTCCATCTCAAAAAAAGAAGAAGAAGAACCTTCATAGTTAATAGTTGCATCCCCACAACCATCTCACCCCTTCCAGACATGCTTTCAATTCGCAGAGATTTGTAATTGGGTTATCATGGTTCCCAAGATTCGGTAGTTGTTCACTGATTCAAGTTTTCACTTTTCATTCTAATTGTTAGCATGTTAAGAATGGTCTAATTGGTATAAAAAAAAAATTACCTGAGAAAATAATACATCTATGGAATATTCACCAAAGATAAATTTGATGTACATGCTTCTGACTCTCAATCTGTCATGCATGTCTGTGTTAACAGACAAATCCCTGTTGGAAATATTGATACCTTTGTTTAGAAAATTGACTTGAGTAGCAAATATTGATGCACAAATAAAATGAAAGACCAAAGTTCATGATGTGGATTATCTGAAAGAAGTGATTTTTAAAAACATGTTTGAGATCCTGGCGAAATCATTATAAAACCAGTTTCTGATTCCATGATACTAATTGACTGAGTATGGAGGAAGCCAAAATAAAAAATCCACGCACATTTTAATGGTATATATCCTTGTCTATATAAAATGTAAATGTGTGAAGATGTCTGAAAATGGTCTTGAAAGATAATCCTTTGTTTCACCCACATAAATAGGAAAAAGTCTCCACTTCAATCCTGTGAATTTGCTTATATTGACTTTGTTACCTTTTGCTACTGGGAACAATAGACCATATAGTGCAAGGCAAGCCTTTTTTCATGTAATTTTTAAAAATAAGGACACATGCATTTGCTTTATTTAATGCTAGTTGTCTTCTACTTCTCAGACTGAGCTAACCAGCATGAAATCTGCAGCATACACTCAGCAAATGAAGACAGATGTGAGTGAAGGAAAATCCCTTTCCTGGTTCTCATAAAAGCTCTCAAGTTGCAGGCTGATGGTATTTTCTCCTTAAAAGGTAGCAGAATTTACAATCACAAAAGTTTGCGTAGTGGGAAGTTGCATAATTCTCTCCACCAGTGCCTGTAAAAAATTCTCTTCATTCTCCCCCTTTTGATAATCTCTAGCTTGCCAATGCATTCAGTTTCAGCTGAAATGTTTTTCCCCCTTCTACTATTTCAAATCAGGAATTGAACAAGGTAGGAAAAAGTCTTTTAGAATTTGGTTTTCTTCCTAAACGTTTTGCCATTTGGACAAAACATGTGAATGGTAATGAATGGCTGAAGCTTTCCACTGTGTCCTGAGGCTGTGGTAAGCGGGCCACTGCGTTCATCGTGTAACTGCTTTTAATTTGAGATCATTGCATCCTTGTGTCACAGTAGTTTTCTCCTCAAGTCTCTCTCTGGCTCTTAGCCGATGCTGTGATGTTTGAAAGTTGCTCAAGTGCTGTCCTTCTCTAGGGCTCTGTCATGAGAAGGCTGCTCACAAGAACACAGAATTTGAACAGGGTGTGGGACACTGACCCGGCTGTGTACTTTGTGGGCCACTTCTACCAGTCCATTTTCTATGGATAACAAAACTAGGCAATGTTGAGTAAACTCCCCCATGAGCATTTTCTCTTTCTCAGTCTCCTGGAGACTTTCCGAATGGATTAAAATAAAAGTAACATCATGTGTGATCATGTGATCCTGCAGACAGACCAGGCAGTAAGCAGAGATCATTTAGTAGATCCAAAGTCCTGTGTGAAAATGAATTCATTCAAAGCGGAAACTCAGTTCCTAATTTAAAATGCAGTGTATAGTTTACTCTTTTATTTACACAATCCCCAAATGCTATAAAAACACAGATATTTTACATATTGATTATGTTCATCCTCTTCAATGAGGTCACTTAGTAACCCAGCTGTAGCTAACTTCTAACTCATTCTGTCTCCCTCATTCTATCTGTTGCTGGTACCACCAGCCCAGCAAAATTAAATGGATTTTAAGACATAAAATCAACAGATGAAGACATAGTTTCTTCTCACATCATGTCCAGGAAATGCAGGTAGATGGGGTTAGGTATATGAGAAGGGATTTAATGAGCAATGGGACCATTGAGACTGGAAGGAGAGACAAGGACACCCTTTAAAGTGAGGAAACAAAGAACACATACCAAAACCATAAATGGGCTCAGTTCACAACCATGTACAATGTGTATGAATGCATAGACTTACATACACATCTCCGTAAGGCATATCATCCACTTGCCACCCACTTCGAGACTTTTGCAGGGTGAGCAATCCAAGGGCCCGGGAGTGACTCTTCAAGGTCAGTCAGGGCCCTGCTACTCTGCAATCTGATGGGGGAAGGTGGCCTGGAAAGGGTGGCAGCACCTTCTACACAGAACAACTGAAATATTCAGAAATGGGACTCAATGTTGTGTCCTCGTGCTTTTCTTGGAATCAGAGGGGAGGAGAGAGCAGTAAAGAGTTAAGACAGTAGGTCTGCAGAGCCTGAACTGGAGGCATTCCTAAATGTGAGCACAGCCCAAACCACCCACAGTTGGCCTTGACCTAGAGGAATCAAGTGTTGTACTCTGAAAGAAGTAATGCTTTTTCAAACACGCTGCTTTGGAAAGAGGGCAGCAGAAAGGAGTGGTTCTTTATTCAATCTATGTAGAAGCATATCACTTTGTTTATTTCCTTTTTCAATTGATTTTATTATTATTATTATTTTTTGATGTGGGAAGGACAGGTCTTAGGTTTAAACACAATCCTCTTCCCATCTTGGTTTTCATACCTTCTCTTCACACATGATTTATAGTACATAACTGGATGTAGATAATAGAGGGAATGGGACTATCAAAATAGGAATTTTTCAGGGTAGGAAAAGGAAAGAAGACTTTAGAACTTGAAGAACTGATCTTCAAGTTCTGCCATTGTCTAACTCTTAATCTTCCTTTGTCACACGGAACATAGTTAAGCAGAGGTATTTGTGCTCGTTAGTAGCGTAAGAAGTGAGCAGACAGAAGCAAAAAAGAGAGGGATGTGATGGTGTGTCAGTAACTCAAGGGGTGAGCCCAAGTACACAGTACCATTTGCTGAGTTCTATGGAAAGTTTCTGGAGCCAAATGGAGAAACTGGGCAGTGAGGTCTTTGGCCTCCTAAACTGCGATAGCCTGGAGCTGCCATGCTTAACCTTCAGTGGATGATAGACCCCTTTTTGAACTAGGTGAAAACAATGGAGCCTCTCCCCTATCTCCCAAACACACAGACATGCACAATTTGTCATGCAGTTAACAGGAAATCCCAGACTACTGGAGCCTCTGCACATGCCCTAGGTTAAGAGCCCTTCTCCAGAGAAGGCTTCATAAAGCCTATTCTGGGATGTTTATAATGGTTGGTTTGTTTGAGAAAGGATGATGTCATAGTTTATGGCTTTGAAAGCTTGCCAGAAATTGAGATTTCCTTTTGTGGAGTGGCTTTTTCATGTTAAGCACTTGATAAATATTTGTTGAGTGATTGAGAAAGCAAATAAGTGAATGTGCAATATCTAGATCTTATCATTGTATGTATCTGTTCCATATCAAAGGCTAGTTTAAAATAATTTCTGTGCTTTTTGTGCCATGATGGTGGTACAGCTCCATGAGGTTTCCAGTTTCATGCATGCACGGACTTGATCACCATAGGGCCTGCCTTATTAGAACGTGGTGTTAGTGGAGGAGTTAATGGATAGAAACATATGGGGCAGCCAACGCAATGAAGATGCATTCACATTTTTCATTCAGATTTATAATCAGTAATACTCCCTGTGTGGGAAGCAGAATAATACCCTCCCGGACAAAGCTGTCCACCATGTCCCAAACCTGGAGGCTGTGAATATGTTATCTTCAAGAAAAAAGGGATTTTGCAGATGTGATTAAGGTTATGGACCTTGAGATTAACCTACATAATTCTAGAAGGCCCAATGTAGTTACACAAGTCCTTAGGGAGCAGAAAACCTCTACCAACTGTAATTAGAAAGATGAGGGAAGATGGGTCAGAGAGATGCAGCATTGCTGCTTTGAAGATGGAGGAAGGGGGCCATGAGTCAAGGAATGTGGTTGGTCTCTAGAATTCGAAAAAGGCGGGGAAATGGATTCTCCTCTGGAGCTTCCAGAAGTAAAAGTAGTCCTGCTAACATCTTGATTTTAAGCCAGTGAAACCCACATCAGACTTCTGACCTACAGAACTGTAAGATAACCAATTTGTGCTATTGTAAGCAATTAAGTTTGTGACACTGTTTCAGCATCAGTAGGAAACCAATACACACTCCAATAATGAGAGGTGATATTTCTTCAGCATCACCTACGTTAAACACTTCACGTGAATTAGCTTCGTCTTCACAGATCTTTTCAGGCAGGTGCTAAAACCAACAACATTGAGCAGAAGAGCAAGCGGAAGCAACCTGCCCAAGGTCATTCGAACCACATCAGTCTGACTGTGGGAACCACACACTTCACCAGGCAGTACTACGGGATGATGATGGTTCGGGCCAGAGAAACAGTGGACATGGGAAACATGGATTGATTGGAGTTTGTGACACTTTCCTGTGGATGGCGTGTATGTGTGAGGGTGTGATTCGGTGTGTGTTTACATATATTGCTGTGTAGGCATCTGTGGGTGAGTCTATGACAGGTTAGGGCTCGTGCGCGGCACAAAAAAGTGACAAAAAATAAAGCTCAAAGGAATAGATTTCCAGTCCACTGTTTCTTAAGGCAGAATAGTGTATCCGTGCTACTATCTTTGTCAAGCAGTAGAGATAGCATACCTTGGCAGTAACTGGCCTACAAGAATGAAAGAAAATCAAGAAACAAGAAAATCATCAGATTGGGCATAGTGACTCACGCCTTTAATCCCAGAACTTTGGAAGGCAGGGGTGAGAGTATCACTTGAGGTCAGGTGTTTGAGACCACCTGGAAAACAGGAAAACCACGTCTCTAAAGAGGAAAAAAAAAAAAAGGTGGGGTGTGGTAGCGCACATCTCTAGTCCCAGCTACTGGAGAAGAGTTAGATGGAATGACCCTTTGAGTCGGAGTTAGAGCCTGCTGTGAGCTGTTAATGCCACTGCATTTTAACCTGGGCGACAGAATAAGACCCTATCTCTAGAAAAAGACAAAAGAAAATCACTACGCTTTTCAGGATTTAAAACTATCACTCCCTTGATGCTGTGTATTTTTTTAGGACTTTTGTTGTGTTTTGCTTCAAACAAATGTTAAGTGCAGGGGTACATATGCAGGCTTGTTACACAGGTAAACTCGTGTCATGGGGGTTTGCTGTACAAATCGTTTCATCATCCAGGTATTAAGCCTAGTACCCATTAGTTATTTTTCCTGATCTTCTTTCTACTCCCACCCTCCACCCTCCAAAAGGCCCCAGTGTGTGTTGTTCCCCTCTACCGCTTCTATGTGTCCATGTGTTTTCATCATGACTCTTTGCATTTTTAACATGATTTCTATGTCAAATTTTAAATATCAGTTCATAGTTGGAGTGGGTAGAGCACACAGAAATCACACGGTGTGAGTTGATGCATGCTCCAAATCTGGGCAGAGCCAGGTTGACACACGTTACCAGTACTGCCCTGCTCCTTTCCTGGAAAAGGAATTTCGCCTCCAACCATTGTGGTCCCTTCTTGAATTGCTGTGTAATTTCAGGTTTCTAGTCCTCGCAAAAGAAAAGAAATGCCACTATCAGCCCTAATCTAGTAAACCAGTGAGTACACATCAGGACGTATTTGTGAATGTTTTCTTCTTAAATCTTGTACCATTGTAAGAAAGAATGTAGGGCCAAAGAAGGAAGATCTCTTGATAAGTTTGGAAGCAACAAAACTGTCAAACGCTGCCATATGAAAGCACCAAATAAATATCAGCAAAAAAGAGCATATGTAATTATGATTTGATTTCTGATTTGTGCAAACTGGAGAATCTACTTCTGAGGTAATTTCATGGAGAAACTCTGAAACAAGCAGATATATAGGCTGCATTTATTTGTATAGGGAAATGTCAAAATATTCTCCAATCTTTTACATATATGACACATGAATGTAGAGATAAATAGATACAGAAATAGACAGGAAATATGTTGTGGATGATTGTATGAAGAGCACAGTGTCCTTTAGTGTCTAATTTGCATATGATTTATTTGAGTGAATAAAAGAGACAGTTGACTTTGTTCAGAAATCTTCAACTAGAAATCCCATGTTTCGAAGATTTAGAAATAGGTTTGATAAGCAGTTCCTTGAAAAGTTAAATATGAATTTCTGGATATTGTCATCATCTCATATTAGTCTCTATTTGTCCTACGTGCATTTTGCTTTCTTCCTAAAATTTCCCAAAGAAAGTAAAACTGGCAGTCTTAGGGACTGGTAACCTGACTCAAATTAGGGTTCAATCCAATAGTTATTCCGTATTCTCTCAAACAACTGGAGTCATCGCAGTCCTCTCTCCTACGTAAATAAGGTCTGCTGGACAAGGTTTATAGCATCACACAGAATGAGTCACTGTTTATTTATGTTCTCTTTCTAGCTATCTCTAGAGAAAGAACTCTTTTGGCAGCCTGCCTTCCCCCTCCTTTTTCCTAAAGCCCCTCCACAGCCCCCTCCACCCACACACAGCAGCACCCACACTTTCCAGCCGCTTTCTGTTTTATGTGCATGACCCTCCTTGTTCCCCGTGAATCCTGCAGCCGTTGTTGGTCATTACACAGTGTCCATTGTCTTTATGGCTTCTGCTTTATAAAGAGGTGGCTTTCAGTCTGTAATTGCTTTGTAGCTGCTTGTTAAATGCTTACTTTTTTTTTTTTTTAAATGACAGCTTGAAAAAACACAAGTGTATAACCCTTTTTTTGAGGAGGGGAAGGTTCTCATCTCCCCTAAAGACCCGACAGAGGCCCATTGTGGTGGTTGAGAAGTTACATAGAGGTCTTGGAAGAAATCCTGCTCCCCTGTCATGAATCCTTAGGGTTTGTTTGGAGACACTGATGGAGAAACATGTATCTTCAAACAAAGGAAAGTTCTTTTCAGGAGAAAGCCATCCTTCTGAACTAAACTTTGGGAGGGTCCCTCCTGGAACTGTGAGGAAGGAAGAAAATCCCAGCGTGGCTTCACCACCCTTATGAGGCAAAGCCACTCTGGGACACTTCAGAGAGATGAGCGGTCCAATTATTCGCACTTCTTAAATCCGTTTCTCTACTGGCCCTTTCTTAAGAAGTTTTAGGAATGTGACCCAAGAGACAAACTGAGTCAATCACTCACTGCCCTCATGTTACGTGCCTACCTGTAGAATTTGACATGGGATCATTCCTTTCTCCTTGAAAGTATGTCTTTTCTTGACTTCCAGGAAACCATATTTCTCATTTTCTCCTACCTACTGGTTACCCTTTCGCAGTCTCCTATGCCTAATCTCTAAAAATTATGTCTTAGTGGCCAAAACAAACATACGAAAAAATGCCCAATGTCACTAATCATGAGAGAAATGCAAATCAAAACCACAATGAGATAACATCTCACACCAGTCAGAATGGCTATGATTTTTTAAAAAGTCAAAAAATAACAGGTGTTGGCAAGGCTGTGGAGAAAAAGGAATGCCTATGCACTGCTGGTGGGAATGTAAATTAGCTCAGCCACTGTGGAGAGCAATTTGGAGATTTCTCAAAGAACCAAAAATAAAACTTCTGTTTGACCAGCAATCCCATCACTGGGTCTATTCCCAAAGGAAAATAAACTATTCTTCCAAAAAGACACGTGAACGCCTATGTTCACTGCAACACTATTCACAACAGCCAAGACATGGAATCAACCCTAGGTGCCTGTCAACAGTGGATTTAATAAGGAAAATGTGGTACATATACAACATGGAATACTATGCAGCCATAAAAAAGAATGAAGTCATGTATGCATGGATATGGATATACCATGGATGCAGCTGGAGGCCATTATCCTAAGCTAATTAAAGTAGAAATGGAAAACCAAATACAACATGTTCTCACCTAAAAATGGGAGCTAGACCCTGGGTACACACGAACATAAATATGGAAAAAATAGACTCTGGAAACTCCAAAAGGAGGGAGGGAGGGAAAGGAGCAAAGCCTAAAAAACTCCCAATTGGGTACTAAGTTCACTATCTGGGTGATGGGATCAATAGAAGCCCAAACCTTAGCATCATGCAATGTACTCTTGTAAAAACTCGCAGTGTATCCCCTGACTCTGAAACATAAATTTTTAAAAAGAAAAAAATAAATAAAATTAAAATTGTGTTTTCCTGGCCAGGCACATGGCTCACACCTGTAATCCCAGCACTTTGGGAGGCCGAGGCAGGTAAATCACTTGAAGTCAGGAGTTCAAGACCTGGCCAACATGGTGAAACCCCATCTCTACTGAAAACACAAGAATTAGTTGGGCATGGTGGCGTGTGCCTGTAATCTCTGCTACTTGGGAGGCTGAGGCAGGAGAATCACTTGGACCTGGGAGGTGGAGGTTGCAGTGAGCCAAGATCATGCCACTGAACTCCAGCCTGGGTGACAGAGCAAGACTCCGTCATTAAAAAAAAAAAAAAAAAAAAAAGGGTCTTTCTTTTTCTGCATCTTCACTAACTGTCTTCATGACTTCATTCCATCTTCTCACTGTAAATATCATTATTATGTCAAGGACTCTTAAGTTTATATCTCTAGCTGAAAACTCTTCCCTGAAATTTAGGCTCCTCTATTCAATTACCAATTAGATAACTCTATCCAAATGTCTAAGAGCACTTCAAAATCAGCATGTCTTGGCTGGGCGCAGTGGCTTACGCCTGTAATCCCAGCACTTTGGGAGGCCGAGGCAGGTGGATCACGAAGTCAGGAGATCAAGACCATCCTGGCTAACACAGTGAAACCATGTCTCTACTAAAAATACAAAAAATTAGCAGGCGCCTGTAGTCCCAGCTACTCAGGAGGCTGAGGCAGGAGAATGGTGTTAACCTGAGAGGTGGAGCTTGCAGTGAGCAGAGATCGTGCCATTGCACTCCAGCCTGGGTGACAGGCTAGAGGAGTTGGTACCATTCCTTCTGAAACTATTCCAATCAATAGAAAAAGAGGGAATCCTCCCTAACTCATTTTATGAGGCCAACATCATCCTGATACCAAAGCCTGGCAGAGACACAACAAAAAAAGAGAATTTTAGACCAATATCCCTGATGAACATCGATGCAAAAATCCTCAATAAAATACTGGCAAACCGGATTCAGCAACACATCAAAAAGCTTATCCACCATGATCAAGTGGACTTCATCCCTGGGATGCAAGGCTGGTTCAACATTCGCAAATCAATAAACATAATCCAGCATATAAACAGAACCAAAGACAAGAACCACATCATTATCTCAATAGATGCAGAAAAGGCTTTTGACAAAATTCAACAGCCCTTCATGCTAAAAACGCTCAATAAATTCGGTATTGATGGAACGTACCTCAAAATAATAAGAGCTATTTATGACAAACCCACAGCCAATATCATACTGAATGGGCAAAAACTGGAAAAATTCCCTTTGAAAACTGGCACAAGACAGGGATGCCCTCTCTCACCACTCCTATTCAACATAGTGTTGGAAGTTCTGGCTAGGGCAATCAGGCAAGAGAAAGAAATCAAGGGGATTCAGTTAGGAAAAGAAGAAGTCAAATTGTCCCTGTTTGCAGATGACATGATTGTATATTTAGAACACCCCATTGTCTCAGCCCAAAATCTCCTTAAGCTGATAAGCAACTTCAGCAAAGTCTCAGGATACAAAATTAATGTGCAAAAATCACAAGCATTCTTATACACCAGTAACAGACAAACAGAGAGCCAAATCATGAATGAACTTCCATTCACAATTGCTTCCAAGAGAATAAAATACCTAGGAATCCAACTTACAAGGGATGTAAAGGACCTCTTCAAGGAGAACTACAAACCACTGCTCAGTGAAATAAAAGAGGACACAAACAAATGGAAGAACATACCATGCTCATGGATAGGAAGAATCAATATCGTTAAAATGGCCATACTGCCCAAGGTAATTTATAGATTCAATGCCACCCCATCAAGCGACCAATGAGTTTCTTCACAGAATTGGAAAAAACTGCTTTAAAGTTCATATGGAACCAAAAAAGAGCCCGCATCTTCAAGACAATCCTAAGTCAAAAGAACAAAGCTGGAGGCATCACGCTACCTGACTTCAAACTATACTACAAGGCTACAGTAACCAAAACAGCATGGTACTGGTACCAAAACAGAGATATAGACCAATGGAACAGAACAGAGTCCTCAGAAATAATACCACACATCTACAGCCATCTGATCTTTGACAAACCTGAGAGAAACAAGAAATGGGGAAAGGATTCCCTATTTAATAAATGGTGCTGGGAAAATTGGCTAGCCATAAGTAGAAAGCTGAAACTGGATCCTTTCCTTACTCCTTATATGAAAATTAATTCAAGATGGATTAGAGACTTAAATGTTAGACCTAATACTATAAAAATCCTAGAGGAAAACCTAGGTAGTACCATTCAGGACATAGGCATGGGCAAAGACTTCATGTCTAAAACACCAAAAGCAACAGCAGCAAAAGCCAAAATTGACAAATGGGATCTCATTAAACTAAAGAGCTTCTGCACAGCAAAAGAAACTACCATCAGAGTGAACAGGCAACCTACAGAATGGGAGAAAATTTTTGCAATCTACTCATCTGACAAAGGGCTAATATCCAGAACCTACAAAGAACTCAAACAAATTTACAAGAAAAAAACAAACAACCCCATCCAAAAGTGGGCAAAGGATATGAACAGACATTTCTCAAAAGAAGACAGTCATACAGCCAACAGACACATGAAAAAATGCTCATCATCACTGGCCATCAGAGAAATGCAAATCAAAACCACAATGAGATACCATCTCACACCAGTTAGAATGGCGATCATTAAAAAGTCAGGAAACAACAGGTGCTGGAGAGGATGTGGAGAAATAGGAACACTTTTACACTGTTGGTGGGATTGTAAACTAGTTCAACCATTATGGAAAACAGTATGGCGATTCCTCAAGGATCTAGAACTAGATGTACCATATGACCCAGCCATCCCATTACTGGGTATATACCCAAAGGATTATAAATTATGCTGCTATAAAGACACATGCACACGTATGTTTATTGCAGCACTATTCACAATAGCAAAGACTTGGAATCAACCCAAATGTCCATCAGTGACAGATTGGATTAAGAAAATGTGGCACATATACACCATGGAATACTATGCAGCCATAAAAAAGGATGAGTTTGTGTCCTTTGTAGGGACATGGATGCAGCTGGAAACCATCATTCTTAGCAAACTATCACAAGAACAGAAAACCAAACACCGCATGTTCTCACTCATAGGTGGGAACTGAACAATGAGATCACTTGGACTCGGGAAGGGGAACATCACACACCGGGGCCTATCATGGGGATGGGGGAGGGGGGAGGGATTGCATTGGGAGTTATACTTGATGTAAATGACGAGTTGATGGGTGCAGCACACCAACATGGCACAAGTATACATATGTAACAAACCTGCACGTTATGCACATGTACCCTACAACTTAAAGTATAATAATAATAAATAAATTAAAAAAAAAAAAAAAGCAAGGGAAGGGGTAGAGCTGGCCTTAGAACTCAATCCGACTCTAACACTTGTGTTCTTAGTTATTAGGCTTTATGGCCTAATATGAATTTGTTAAATAAATGAATTCAAATAAATATAATACCTGAAGTGGAAAAAAAAAAAAATCAGCATGTCTTAAACCAAACTCCTCGTCTCCCTTCCTCACCACCATTACGTTTACTTAAAAACAAAACAAAAAACCAAAAATCTGTGTCGTCTGAAGCTTCCCCATCTAAGGAAATGGTAGTTTCTTTTTCCAAGTCCTCAGTCCAAAATTTATAGTTATTTTGAATTCCTCTCTTTTTCTCACATTTCATTAATGTCTTCATCCTTCAGATCATTGGTAAATCTTACGGTATCTATTTCAAAGAATTCCCTATCCTAACCACTGTTACAACTTCTATTGCCACCATCTTGGTCCAAGCCACCAACCAACATCTGTCACCTGGATTATTGCAGTACCCTCTAAATAGGCATCCCTACCTCCATTTCCCCCTCCTCATTCAGCTCCTGTCTATTATGAATTTTGCATCAGCATGATCCTGTTAAAATACAAGGGGAATTCCTTCAGTTCTTTGTTCAGAATTATCCTTTCTAACTTCTCAAAATAAAAGCCAAAGTTCTTACAATGTCCAACAAGGCTTTACCTGATTTGACCACCCCTCATTACTCATATCCTATATCCTTCTCTTTATTAACTCAGCTTTAGCCATAGTTGCTGTTCCTTAAACCTGCCAAGCATACTTCCGCCTCAGTCTTTGCCCTTGCTCTTTATTCTGTGTAAAACCTGTTTCTCCCAGATATTTGCATGCTTAACTCCTACACTTTCTTTAGTTCTTTTCTCATATATCATCTTCTCAGCTATCTTAACGTTGCAAACTTCTCACTCCATATCTCCCTTCTTACTTTATTATTCTGTTGAGCACCTATAGCCATCTAATGTGGTTGAGTTGTCTTAAAATGTGAGCCTCATTAAGAAACACATTATTGACTCTTGTATTCACTCCTGTACTATAAAATCCACTCTGGCGCCCGTGCCTAGTATATTATTTGGCACATGGCAGGAACTCAAAAAATATATCTATTTATTGAACGTTGAAAAAAAATAAATGAATCAGGCAACAAGGTTAACAAACGCATGCATTTCTGGTTAAATATATGATTTACTCTCCATCTTGTTTGCTTCTCTACCTAGTAGTAAGCAGGCTAGAAAGAACAATGCTTCATTGTAAGGATATTCTTCTTTAAGGGTGAGATGGTATTCAGACCTGAATAGCAGCTACCTCTTGTAGCTATCTCACCATTCCCTAGAGAGTTATTTTAAGATAAGAGTTCTCTTGTACCCAAGGCAAACACAACTCCACTTTGCCACACCAGCAACCAAGTGAACCTGAGGGGTCATGTAACTAACTTGCGTGTCCTTCCAACATAATACTCAAGTCTCTGCATTGTGCATTATTTCCTTTACATCTCCATTTATTTTTGATTCATGTTAGAAAAATATCTTCCCCATTATTCATTGGAATATGTGTAAGTTTTTGTGAACAGAAAATTCAGGCATAGAGTTCTTGAGTGGAGCAAGGGAAGCAGTGGATGATGAAACTGACAGAAAAGAGACAGAAAAGAAAATGGGTATGTTGGTGTAAGTGGCTTGGAAATGATGGTTAAAATTGCATTGCTTAGTAGGTCAAGCAATCAGTTTTGAAGCTAATAGATAATTTGAGAGTTTCTGTTTGTAATTTTTGTTAGGCTGTAGTTTAAAACAGTAATATTGGACAAAATCATTCGTGACGGTCAAGTCATTCTTTTTATTCCCAGGCAAAATTTCTAACAAAAAAAAAAAGTAACTGTGAGGTCCTTGATCTCATTAACTCATGTCTGGAAAGTAACATTACACTTTCATTTTATGCAGTGACTGGGAAAATAACTAAGAGAGCTATATCTAAGAAGATTTGGGGGAGAACAAGACCAAGAGATAAATAAAATGGCTGTGGTTTAAGTCTACTAAGTTATGGGATGGTTTGTTATGAAGCGAAGCTAACTGATACAAGGACTCTGCCCAAAGAGGGCAGGTCTGCTATGAGATTGCTAATCTTGGGATACCAGGACAGATGTAAGAAAATAATGACTAACATTGGGAGCTTGAAGTCAAAGAGCTAACATCATGAGCAATAATTTTATCACAATTGAAGGACCTAGGGCAAAGCAGACCCAGAAAACAAAAGAGAGATATAAACAGATCAAGAGACTGGTTTAGGGTGAAAGGGAAGTAAGGAGGAGTAGAAATGAAACAGCATTAGCCATGAATCCATAATTACTAAAGCTGGGTGGTAGATACACTGAATTCATTAAGTTATTTTTTTATGTATGGCATAGTTTGAAATTCTCCAAAATAGACAGTTAAAAAGGAAAGACTGAGGTTTGCCAAGCCGATCCCCTCAAGTGGTTGTTAGTTTCTCCAAGGTACTAAGCTATTAGTTCTTATTCCTCCAGCAGATGGTGGAGACTTGAGAAGCAGAGGTTTCCATTACAGGCTTTTTATTCATAATGTTTCAGGACCTTAAACAATTAATTTAATATATTCCTTCTCTATAAGAACTACATAATGGAAATTGTATATTAACTAACTTCTCTCAAGCAAATACAACATTGATATCCTTCAATAAAGTAAAAAAGTAAGACTGGTTTTGGAGCTAACGACATGCCCCCTTGCTCCCCCCTTTTTTTTTCTTTGAGATGGAGTTTCGCTCTTGTCGCCAGGCTGGAGTGCAATGGCACGATCAATCTCGGCTCACTTTGACCTCTGCCTCCCATGTTCAAGCGATTCTCCTGCCTCAGCCTCCCCAGTAGCTGGGATTACAGGTGCCCACCACCACACCCGGCTAATTTTTTGTATTTTTAGTAGAGATGGAGTTTCACCATGTTGGGCAGGCTGGTTTCGAATTCCTGACCTCAGATGATCTACCCGCCTCGGCCTCCCAAAGTACTGGGATTGCAGGCATGAGCCACTGCGCCAGGCCAACTTCCTGCCCATTTTTTTAGACCCTACATACAGGTCTAGGTGTGAGGTGATATGGACATGTAGGAGGGTAAGGTGGAACAGTAGAGACAAAGGACAAATACAAGAGCTGTTAGAAATTGAGACATTCAGGACTGGAGATGTGTTGTTCTGGAGTTATCTCCATGGGGATGAAAATTGGACTGTGAGGGTGAATGAGATTGTTATGATGATGAAAAAGAAAAGCAAGAATTCTGAGGATTGAGCCTTGAATTACACCTTCCTTGAGGAAGTGGGAGAAAGAGAAAATGGCAATAAAAAAAATAAAGAGGTACAAGGCAGGGGCATAAGGGAACCATGAGAACCTGGTTTCCTAAAAATGTTTCAACCAAGAGGAGCCAGTCTAAATCACTGAATAACATGGAGAGGTCAAGGGTAATCATGACCTTGGTGGGGAAGGGAAGGAATTTACGTTTTCTTAGTAGCCCTGAGCCCTATTATGATTCCCCAACACATTTTTACACCATTGTTTCAAATTTTGTATGCTTTGCTTCTTTCTCCTTTTATCCACACCTTCAATTTTAGCAAGAACCACGAATCTATGTAGTGAGAGCTTTCCTAACTATGTATAATCACAAAATCTGCTCTGAATTAGGAAGTCTCTTAACCATATAGAATTAAATGTCCAAATATTTATATTTCAAAACGCATTCAGGAGAAATAGACCTCAAAGAAATAGACTTAGCAGGCTTGCAGGAAGGAACAAGCAAAACTGTAACTAAAAAGGGCACATTTTTATATTATTTTAGTTGGAGCAGTTGGGGTAAGTGCCAAACCAGGCCATAGTGAAGCCTGAGGAACAGGGAAAACCAGTAATACATTTTGATATTTTGTTCACCATGTATCTTTTTGTATAAATTTTGATTTTTTGAAAAATGTTGTATTTAAAATGTTATTTATCTTGATTAGCGAATGTTTTTATGCCCCTTAAATTTTGACCTCCAGGTGGGTGGGGCACTGACTGGGAACGTGCAAATTTGACGGCAAAGGAGAAAATTACAAACTTACACTCAAAACCTGGCTGGAAACACCACCCCCCCGACCTGACTAAATGAAACTATTTTATCATCTTCATGTCTGTGGGTATCAATGTTTATTATCATATAATCCTGTTCATTCAGCCCGGAAGTGATTGGATCAAGACTGGTCATCAAAGACAAACATTTAACAGGGTAACTCCAGTCTATGAGGTAATCCAGGGCAAAATCTTCTGTCCAGTGAATTTCATCAGAGAGATCTCACTCTTCAGTATCTGAATTAAGAATGCACAGTGGGCTGGGCACGGTGGCTCACGCCTGTAATCCCAAGCACTTTGGGAGGTTGAGGCAGGCAGATCATGAGGTCAGGAGACTAAGACTGTCCTGGCCAACATGCGAAACCCTGTCTCTACTAAAAACACAAAAATTAGCTGGGCGTGGTGGCGGGCGCCTGTAGTCCCAGCTACTCGGAAGGCTGAGGCAGAAGCATCACTCAAACCCAGGAGGTGGAGGTTGCAGTGAGACGAGATGGTGCCACTGCACTCCAGCCTGGCGACAGAGTAACACTCTGTCTCAAAAAAAAAAAAAAAAAAGAATAAAAGTGCACAGGGGCCAGGGGCGGTGGCTCATGCCTGTAAATCTAGCATTTTAAGAAGCCGAGGTGAGTGGATCACCTCAGGTGAGAAGTTCGAGACCAACCTGGCCAACATGGCGAAACCCATCTCTACTAAAAATACAAAAATTAAGATCAAGAGAGTCAGTGAGTGGAGAGTTTAAGAAGAAAGACACCTTCACATCTGTGACAGAAAGGAAAATAAACCAAGTATGAAGCCAAGGCATTTGAGAGCAAGAGACAAGGGTATGAAAAAATTTCCATTGGATAAAATCAGAGTCCTTTGCTGACAGTCAATTTGAAAGGGAAAACTGGGAAGCCCTTGAACAGATTTTAGGGTATGCTGGAAAAAGATAAGAAATGAATAACATTATTGCTTTGTTGACTTACTTATTTTCTATTGGTGGTTTTTCATTGTAAGGAATTAAATTTATCATATAGGCTTTCTGATTTTTAATGTCACATCACAAAATCTCCTCTAATTCATTTGTTTCATATTCCAAGCTTCAAGCATTTTGTCCTGCTAGACGACTCCAAAATAGGCAGAAGTTTCCTTTATTTTCTTTTCCCTCTTTCCTGTAGTCCAACACGAGGTACTCCATTTAAACAAATCCTGAGCCAAGTTCTGCTGTCAGTGACTTCCATGCCAAGTCCTAGCTGGACACTCACGCTCAGTTCCAGTTGCACTGATGCTGATATCCACGGTAGTTGTGCGTAAGAATAGAGGTCAGGAAATGACCCCAAAATTGCGTGTAACAGTAACTGACGGCTTATATTTGGCCCAAACTGAGTACAGCTACTTTTAGCAGAGTGATTTGTTGGTAATATCCTTCACCAACTTGACTGCTAACATCAAGACAACTCAAGTCAAGAACAATTACGTTAATCATGGGACAAATACAAATGTGAAAACAAAACATAAATAAACTTAACTCAAGGGTTAGCAGTCAGCGTTATGAAACACATGAAAATAAAGCTAATGAGATACACATATGAACATGTGTTAAAACAGAAAAGGATTTTCAAGGAAAATAGAAGGCATAGGAGAGGCTTTGGAGATGATGGTTCAAAGCTGTAGATAAATTCAGACACCCTGTATATTATCAAGGTTGCTAACAATGTAAATAATACATTAATAACTTACATTCACATCAATAGGAGACCAGTAACTTTGTAGGCCAGGGAAGAACATTTATTTTTGTCATGATGTTACTTCATTTATGGAAATGATCTAAGGGGCCCACCCTTTAAAAATAAAAGGTACAAATATTACATTTCTAAAATATTACCTGTCAAGGAACACTTTTATGTCATATTACCTGTCAAATAGAATAATTCATAAGAAAGCAGTGCAAAATCTAAACAAATTAGATATGAGAGTCTGCTCAGAAGAGAGACTGAAGTCTAAATTCATTACCGCCTGGAGAGCCATACTTGTTTTAAGGACGCCATCTCATTAACTTTATGTTTTGTCCAATAATAACAAGTACGTCCGAAGTGATATACTGTTCCATTTGTTGTAGAAAAGCCAACAGAATAGTCTATTATATTCTTTAACATTAGCTTTGTGATTTTTAGACTAAACAAGCACTCATATCACAAAAAGAAATCACTTTTGTAAAACAGTGGGTCAGTTGTCCATGCCTCATGTTACATCAATAAAGATAAAAATGATATGGTAGATGTTTTATACTGAATTAAGCCTATTACTGGATCTTTTGAAAATAGAGACGATTAAAAATCATTTAGATTATATTAATAGTATAACGCAGACTTTCGAATGATACAATATTGCACTTAGATACGTGATATGCTCACAATATTTAATTGAGAAATTTAACTTTAAAAACAAATATGTATTTGGTTTTCTACTAATGTTTTCCTACTCCTGACCTTTACTTTTATTTTTCTTTTCAATATGTAAAATATAACAACATGGGTCTAATATAATTATATGAACTGGAAGAAATTATGTCTTTAGTTTTATTTATTTGATAATAGCTATTCCATTCTCTATAAAATTTATCTTTACAAACATTCTGTATAGATAAATTTATAGAGAATGGAATAGCTATTATCAAATATGTGAGGAATTATCTTGGATAAAAATTACCAGGCTTATTCAAATTTGGCTCAGAGGAAAAAAATCAGATCAAAAAGAGAAATTTAGTCCCGAGGGCAAAAAAAAAAGCTTTTTCCAACCAGAATAGTTTCCTCAAGTACTGACATTCTACAACTACGACGAGGCCATGTGGTAATTAGTCAAAATGTTGAAGAGAATTCCAGAATATTTTGATTTCTTTTTTTTTTTTTGAGACAGAATCTCACTCCATAGTCCAGCCTGCAGTACAGTGGCATGATCTCGGCTCACTGCAAACTCCACTTCCCGAGTTCAAGTAATTCTCCTGCCTCTGCCTCCCGAGTAGCTGGGATTACAGGTACCCACCACCATGCCCAGCTAATTTTTGGAGTTTTAGTGGAGATGGGGTTTTACCATGTTGGCCAGGCTGGCCTTGAACTCTTGACCCCAGGTGATTCAACCACCGTGGCCTCCCACAGTGCTGGGATTACAGGTGTGAGCCACCACATCTGGCCTGATTTTCTAATTTTTTTTTTTCAAACACTAGAAATCCTTAATTTTCAAAACCCTGGATTCATTATATTAAAATATCCCATACTTAGCCAATATTGATGTGTTTTTTAACAAGAGACAGGTCAATGTGTTCAGAGAGGTAAATCACCACTCAAACCTTGATTATCATTATTTGATTCTGAATTTGATATCTATAAAATCTGCATAAATTGTTAACACAAAGGGGAAATTACATAAACTTATATTTGAAAATATAAAAAAATTCTGCAGCAATTTTAATATACAAATGATAGAAAACATCTTTAGATATTAAGTAAAAGTTACATAATATGTTGGTAAATAAGAAGAAATTGAGGTGTGAAATGGGTGGAGTCTAACTTCTGTTGACGTTTAATTTTGTGTTCCTAAAACATAAATTTAGAGAAATTGAACGGCATCCACATGTAAGCTTTCTACAAGTATATACGTATTTGTTTGCATATAAGGCAGAATTCTTTAACTATGTCTTCATAAAACACTTTTCATAGTGTCAAAAAAATGACAGGTGTCTGTGCTGCCTGAATAGTTGTATCTGCACACCTGACTCATCTAAGTGGATGAATTCTTCTCTTTTCCTGTATTTTTTTTCTAAAATATAGCTCAATGTTATCATTCTAACATAGCACAAGCTCTGCATATGGAATATGGTGCTAAATTGGAATGACCCTGTATAAGCTGCTCACTTTGCAAGGTAGAAAACGAAACTCGTGAAGGCCAGGGACATTTTCCATACACAGTTTTAAAACACGTGACCCTTCAGAATTACAAATCAAATGTTCTTATAGTTGGAGAAAAAATGTCTCTATGTAAACAGGGACACAATGCATGGGAAAGAAATTTGAATGACTACCTTGCAGCTTAGAGAGGTATCCTAACAAAGAATACAGCCAATGGTTCTCCAAGGAGACTTTCCAAAGACTTCTCCTACTGATGGTTGTCATCTGAGAGAATTATTCTTTGAAAGGTCATCTTAAATGTTTCTCCAAATGGCCGGGACTGATGAGGGGAACCAAGCAAATCACATAACTGAGACCACTGTGCTTCACACTGGATTTTCCTAATGTAAGGTTGTATCTAGAAAATTGAATTTATTTATGCTTGCTTTCTGGTTATTGAATTTGTTACTTGAATGTTGGCAAATAAGTTGTTTTGCAGAATCAGTCTTTCAAGCAAAAATCCCAAATCTTAAGTTCTGAAAGTGGGATGTGGGTAGAAATGAGTGAACCGGCGCAGAAAGCAGTCATGGGGAGTATAAAGTTGAAAATAGTCATCATAAATGCAAAGGAAAATATCAGAAGGAAAAGAGGCAGGCTAAGGACTCTTTCTTCTGGTTGTATCCCTCACAGTTCCAGCGTGGAAAAGCACATTTAATAATGCCTTTTGGCAGTAAGTTCAAGGAGAGAAAGACTTTGGAAAGAGAATTGGCAGGATATAAGCCATCCCAGGAAAAGGAAAAAAAAAAAAGGAGAAAGATAGAAAAGAATGTTAAGAGATATGTGTAGTAAGAAGATGGTTGCGGTGTACAGAGCCCTGACCTTGGAGTTTCTTTCTGGCTTCTTTTTGATGACGTGGAGTAGTTTGGCCAAGATTTGGAAAAGGTTTTGGGTGCAGTAGGTCATTTCTCAAGGGGCTACTCTTTCTGCACTACTTAGGTTTATATTGCCTGGAATCTCACTGCAGTGACACAAATTTGGGCTTGGTGGGAACATTCAGTTCTTCTTAGTTTCTTCCTCTCTTCCTAATTGTAGGATGTGTCTAGGCTCATAGGTGGCTCTAGTGTGATGGAGAGTGCATTGGGCCTCCAATAGTGAAAAGTGATTTCAAAGATATGTGCTCAAACCCATCCCTTCTGATGTTATTTCATAGTGAGTGAATAGGAGGAAAAGATTTGATAGAACAATGCCAGTGTTCAAGTGGCTATATTACATTGGCTCTGTGTTAGCAGAGGCAGGTTACCTAATCTCTGTTGCCTCAGGCTCTGAATCTATAAAAGGGAGAGAATAAAAGTACTTTAGAAATGTATTAAGTAAATACATTCAATAGACCTAATACAGTTTTTGGATTTTTAACAAGCTTCAAATGAGTGCTAGCTAGTGTTTTTATTGTGCCAAAGTAGAATGAAAGTCTCACTTTCTCTCTCTGGAACTACTGCATACACCTAGTTCCATGACTTTCACTAATGTTCCATCATGCACCCTGGACACTAGAGGGTCTTCCTTTAACAGCACTCTGAGTTCTAGATGTTCTGAAGTGTAGGAAACTGATGCATCTCAAAATCAAACTGCCTTCTTGGGGGTTCCCACTTCTGTTTCTTCCAGAGATCTGAACAGGGAAACATTTTTACTTTCCCAAATATCTTTTTAAAGTCAATGTTTGATGTTTATGCAGTCATCAAGTTAACACACCCATAATTATTTTATCTAAATAAAAATATATTTCCCCCTACTGGAGGCTTCCCACTACCCAAGTTCATGGATAAGACCTACCAGAAATAGTTAAGTAAACAAAGAAAGGAACCATAATAGCATATGTCTATTATGCTTTTGATAAAATTCCATTGAGTAAAGTTAAATTCATCACCCTGTGAGGGTGTATGTTTGTAATATTTATTACAGTCTTTTTAAGAAAGTCTCTGTGATTCATTTTGGAATCTTTTCTTAGACATTTTTCTCTGACAGGGCCAGTCTTCTTATAGCCTGCCTTGGAAAGGAAGTTTTCTATGCAGCATTTTCTATAAATTCTCTTCAAAATTTTCCTACCAAGAAATTTCCCTAAGACAATGTTCCTGTGAATAAAACCATACTCTGCCTGCCAAGCATCATCATTTTGGAAAAAGAAATAACATCTTAGCAACAATCTTCTAAGTCTTAGAATCTGAGGGAACATTCCAGGATATAGTCAGTATAATATATTTAAGTGGCTTCTTTATAATTATGGCACATGATTAACATATTAAATAATCTTGTTTTGAGAATCACAAAGTCATTTTGGGGATAACATTTTTAAAGTGTGCAAATACTATCTAAATCTGTGTTTGTGCGTGCACATGCATGCATGTGTTGGTATTTGGAATACATCCAAGTATATTGACTATTTTAAGTCAGGCTTGGTCTCTTGAGTCAGACAGACCTGAATTCCAGTGCTAACCTGGTTCTCCTCAACTTCAGTATGTTCTCGATTAAGCTACGAAACCTCCGTAAGTCTGAGCTTTTCATCTGCAAAATAGTACCCCTGAACAGGTCACTTACTATATGGCTGATGTATATGATAAGATATATAAAGTCCCCTATGTAATGCCTTTCCTCCATAATAAGTACTCAAATGTAAGCTAAATATTTATTTATTTGTAAATAATTTACTTGAAGCACAATCATACAAATACTGTCTTCTGGGAAATTTTAGCAAAGTATGTCATTCAGATGAGAAAAAAAAAAACTATTTTGCCCTTTAAACTTACTGAGGTCTTAACTGACAACAGACTAGTTTTTATAACATATAAACATCTTATCAATTGTGTATCTTAACTTTGAGTATTAAATTATACACTTACGGTGTTTGTTGAGAACAAAAAAGTTTTTTTATGAAAAATTCACTTCAAAATTTCAACCTTTAAAATATTATGCACAGTTCTTCATTGAAAGGAATGGTGCTTTATTGAAGAGTCATTATATCAGGGATGACATTGTTGAATTAGCTTTAAAAGTAGAGGCAAATGAATGTGGGAAGAAGGTAATGAAGAGAGAAGTTCATTAGCTCAGGAGAAAAAGCAGTTAGTGTTGTCATGTCTGGGCTGAGACAAAGTTGGTCACATTGCCCTGCCAAGGAAATGTCGTGGGGAGGAATTATATTGTCCGGGAAAGAGTCCTAAGAGGAATGTTCCTCTAAAGTCTATGCTAATATCTGCTATTTTGGGTATTAAGACTGTACTCCACTAAAAAGAAACTGTTACAAATATGCCATTTTACCAATAAAAGCCATCAAGTTCTCCTACTAGTGACATGCTCTGGTTTGAACATAGATAGACTAAAAACGTCAAGGGAAATGAGTGTTCAGCCTCAATTATTTCTAATTTCTATGCAATTAGTCTCTCCTCAAACCAGAATTTGGGATCTGTATTGGACTGTCCTGGAGTTTTTCCTAAAGTGTTCTCTACCAGCCGCCCAAGAAGCTCTGGATAAGCTCTTGGAAAGTTACAGACTTAGACTCCTAGAGATGGGATTGGTCCTGGATTTGGCTGCTATTTAGAGAACTCAGTCCAGTTGAGTTTCAAATCTCTTGGGTGTGACAGTGACTGGAGTTCATCAGTAGGATGTAGACATTTGAGTCTCTGGAGCTGAAGTTGATGGAGATTCATTCTGGATTGCCTAAAGAGTAATTTCTCAAATCCCTGAGAGGTTGCAGCTGTTTTATTGCAAACTCACACATTAAAAGTGAAGAAAGAAATTATAGAATCCAAATAGTTGACCCAAGGCATTCAGATTTGCAACAGACACAATAGTGAACTGAGGTTGAGAATTAGCTTTTGGAAAATGCTAAGAATCTTATGCAGAGGTAGCTGGAAAGAAATTGTGATCAAAGCTCATTATGAAACGGGACTGCATGGATAGGACAGGGCAAGTCATAAGTTTCTCAAAGCTCTGTAAGGCAAAGGATTGAAGTTTGGGAAGCATGATAGATTAATAGAATTTATGGTACCAAATGATGAGTATCTATACCCTTCGTGATATGGCCTTGCGAACCACTGCAATAGAGATTGAATCTGTTTCCTCTCCTCTTGAACCTTGAAAGTCATTTTGGTCAACAGGTTATGTCAGAAGTGAATGTATGCCAATTCCTAGCCTAGGCAGCAAGAGACTTTTTGAGCTTCCACTTGCCTGTTGGAACTTTGCCTTAACCAGAATACAAGCCTGGGATAATATCCAGAAAAGCATTAACATAGCAAGCCTGAAACTGCTATCCTTGGAAACACCTACGTGCAAGATGGGCCCTCAGCTGGCATCTGGAAACTTGGATTTTGGGAATGTTTCCACCACTCTAATTGGTAAGATTGTCTCACTAGACCTAAACTGTGCAAACTGTATGGTTTATGCTGAATACTTGTTTCCATTCTGAGATTCTGGAGTTTTGGTATGAGCCAGGCAGACAGTGCTTATGTAACCAGCCTCTAATACAAACTCTGGACACAGAATCTCCAATGAGCTTCCCTGGTAGACAACATTTCAAATGTGTAGTTACAATTCATTGCCAGGAGAATTAAGCACATCCTGTGTAACTCCACTGAGAGAGGTCTCTTGGGAGCTTATGCCTGGTTGTCTCAGGACTTTGCCCCACATGCCTTTTGATTTTGCCAATTTTGCTTTGTATCCTTTTCCTATAATAAATCATAGCCATGGGTATGACTATATGACAAGTCCTGTGATTCCTTCTAGAATCAATGACTCTGAAGAAGAGTCTTGGGGACTCCTGACACAGATGATCTATTGAGGAATGAGAGACACATGATACAGAAAATTTTCTCACCTGAGGCCGTCCTGGAACAGCTAACAGCCACCTGACTGCCAGATATGCACATGAATGGGTCTCAGATGAACTTCCAGAGATGGGAACAAATCTGGATTTGTTTATTTAGTGGTAATATATGTAGTGTTGGCCAGCCAAGATCAGCAGACCCAGCCAAGTGTGGTGACTCACACCTGTAATCCTAGCACTTTGGGAGGCCGAGGCAGGTGGATTGCCTGAGGTCAGGAGTTCGAGACCAGCCTGGCCAATATGGTGCAACCCCATCTCTACTAAAAATACAAAAATTAGCCGAGTGTGGTGGTGTACACCTGTAATCCCGGCTACTTGGGAGGCTGAGGCAGGAGAATCGCTTGAACCCAGGAAGTGAAAGTTGCAGTGAGCCGAGATTGCACCACTGCACTCCAGCATGGGTGACAGAAGGAGACGTCGTCTCAAAAGAAAAACACAAAAATCAGCATACCCTGTAAACTTGTGAGACCAGCCAGCCTGTAAACTCGTGAGAAATAATACATGATTGTTGTTTTAAGACAGTACATTTTAGAGTAACTTGTTACTCAGCAATAGCTAACTGATGTAAGAAGTAAAAGATAACCGAGTCTTCAGAACAGAAATGAAAACTTGATTGGCAGAGGAAATAGTTGAAGAGTTCTTGATTTTACAAAAATCCAAATCCTTTGCACAGTATTCAGTAGATTTACTGAACAAAATGTTTAAAGACAAAGAACTGGAATTAGTTTTCAATATTATAAATATATGCCCATAATTTGGTGTGCCATATATGAATTCACCTTCTTTTAGGGCAAGGGTATGAATAAGACCTTCCTTTGACCCACCTTTAAAATTTTGAATTGCTTCCAGCTCTAATCAAGAAACCTGAATCTGGCCGGGCGCGGTGGCTCACGCCTGTAATCCCAGCACTTTGAGAGGCCGAGGTGGGCGGATCACAAGGTCAGGAGATCGAGACCATGGTGAAACCCCGTCTCTACTAAAAATAGAAAAAATTAGCCGGGCGCAGTGGCGGGCGCCTGTAGTCCCAGCTACTCGGGAGGCTGAGGCAGGAGAATGGTGTGAACCCGGGAGGCGGAGCTTGCAGTGAGCCGAGATTGCGCCACTGCACTCCAGCCTGGGCGACAGAGCGAGACTCCGTCTCAAAAAAAAAAAAAAAAAAAAAAAAAAAAAAAAAAAAAAAAAAAGAAACCTGAATCTAACAGCACTTATCTCTGAAGGCTGGACAATGTTTCTTGGATGACTTTAATAAGCACTAATATTTAAACATTATCTTTGGCTCTGTTTTGTTGGGGCATTCTCAGATTTTAAAATCCCAAACCATAGCGACAATCAACTGTTAACCCTTCAATAATTTCTAACATTACTGTGAAGATGGAATGTTTGTGTCCTTATAAAGTCAACCTGTATAAATTTAGACTAACTAAAAAGAATAGTACTCCCCTCTCATTATTTTGAATTGAAGCAAAAATGTGTATTATATAAATATATCATTTATAATTACTTTAAAATGGAAATAAATTGCTAATAACTATCAATAATGAGTACCCATGAAATAAAATGTACTAGAGAACTATAAAACAGAGCCTGATAAAAACCACTGTTGCAAATCAAAATGAGGAAAACAATTTCAATTTTTTGTGGAAGACACATTCGCTGTATGCTATTAAAATCTGGGAAAAGCAATTAAGTTCACAGAGTCTCATAAATTTTGTAAGAAGCCCTCTTGACATTAAATTAATTAAGGAAAATAAATAGTAAACTTCCTGGATTCATCCAAATGCACTTTCTCATAATTGAATTATTTCATGTAGATTCATTATACATGACTTCATTAATATCAATGTTGATTTTGACCAAGCACATTAAACATGTATGTATTTCTCCCAATAGATATGTAAGAGAGGAATTGGAAAACATTTAAAAAACAGATCAGACAGTTTATTAGGGAGAATATTTCAAATTAATAGAGCAGGAATTTAAATTATGGTGGCCTCCAAACATAAGCAGTTTTCTATATTGTAGTAAGTAATTTTTTTCCTGGATCTATATCACATGAACTGTGGATTTTTGGATAGTCTGCTTTCTTGTTTTCTACATTATTTTATTTATTAGACAACTCCCATATGCACACCTAGCAATCAAACTGGATACTTACTTTGGTATCAAATATGTGGCTGATTAGCACAGCTAGTTAGTAATACATGCTATTATTAGTGGCAATGATTAGAATTTCTTCCTTCAAAATCAAGTAACCATAAAGACTCTCTTTGCAGAGGCAGCTGAGGAACCATCACAGCAAAAGTAGAGACATGTGTAGTCTGTCCTCTTTTTGTCAAGTCACAATCAGTTAGGCACCACTCTACTGGTGATGATGGATAGTACTGGCTAAAACAAAGAAAGACTTCAAAACTGAGGCCGGGCACAGTGGCTCACACCTGTATTTCCAGGACTTTGGGAGGCCAAGGAGGGTGGATTTCTTGAGCCCAGGAGTTCAAGACCAGCCTGGGCAACATGGTGAAACCCCATCTCTACAAAAAATACAAAAATTAGCTGCATATGATGACATGTGCCTGTAGTCCCAGCTACTCAGGAGGCTGAGGTGAGAGGATTGCTTGAGCCCAGGAGGTCAAAGCTGCAATGAGCCATGACTGCACCACTGCACTCCAGCTGGGCAATAGAGAGACCCTGTCTCAGTTAAAAAACAAACAAATAACAAAAAACTGAACCTCAAGCTACTGTTACCACAAGTCCTCTGTTCCATCAATTCATGCAGATTAAGCACCCATATATGCAAAAAATGACTGTAAATTATTGGGATAAGAATGATTAGAATTTAATAAATGTTTATATTGGTACACAGCATTGCTTGTTATTTAAATCAGCCCTTCTTTCTTGATCTCAGAGTGATACTTCTTTCCATTACAGGCCAATAATATATAAGGATTACAGGAAAAAAACATAATTTATGTTGTTTTGGAGAATCTTAAAAAGAAGTGATTTAACTTTTTACAGAAATAATGTGCATATACAAAATAAGAAAATTATGCAAATTTAGGGAAAGAAGTGGAGCTCTTTTATAAAACATGGAAAATTAGATCTGGAATGCATTTAAGATATAATAGCACCATTGAATATTAATTTGAATTCATTCTCCAAGAAACAACATCTGTAACTACCATCAAGTGAACCTGTAACCACAATATGTTGTATCACATACATGTCTGTGTATTAGCCCCAAATAAACACATAATTATAATGGGTTAAAGAGAAAATACAGGAATGGTAGCAATTTGAGAACCACTCTTGGCTTATTCTTTCCTGAATCCCCACAGAAGCAACTCAATTATAAATGGAAGACAAATCACTGTTTTCCTGAGAATTATGAAGTTTTTGTTTCATTATTTAAGTCTCAAGTTAGGTACTAAGAAGAATATCTACTCTAAAAGTTTAAACCAACCCATGACAAATGTATGGTTAATTTTATGTATCAATTTGGAGCGTGGTTTGGATGAGACAGACTGACATTAAAATTGGTGAATGGTGAATTTTGAGGAAGTAGATTCCTCTCTATAATGATGATAGGTCTTGTCTGATCAGTTGAACAAAAAGATTGGCTTCCCTGAGGAAGAGGGAAATTCTCCAGTAGACTGCATTCAGATTTCATCTGCATCACGGTCTCACCCAGGTCTTTGCCTGCTGAGTTTTTGGATTAGAGTGCACTATTGGCTTACCTGGGTCTCCACTGAACAATCTTTCCATTGGAAATGCACCGCTGGCTCTCTTAGGTCTCCAGCCTGCTTGCCCACACCACAGATTTGGACTTGCCAACCTCCACAATCACATGAGCCAGTTCCTTATAATTAATTTTCTTCTATATAGAAACAGAACTCATAGGATGTGTGTGTGCACTCTAGGGTGTGTGTATATGTGTACAGATAGATAGATATAGATCTACAGTAGACCCTACTTATTTTCAGTCTTGCTTTCCATGGTTTCAGGTACCTGCAATCAACTGTAGTCCGAAAATATTACATAGAACATTTCACAAATAATCTATAAGTTTTCAAATGTACCTCATTCCAAGTACCATAATGAAATCTTGTGTTGTCTCACTCCATCCCACTGGAATGTGTGAATTATCTCTTTGTCCAGCAGATCCATGCTGTATATTCTACCCACTGGTGAGTGGCACAGTAGCCATCTCCATTATCTGATTGACTGCCATGGTATCCCAATGCTTGTGTTTAAAAAACTGTTATTTTACTTCATAATAGTCCCAAGGTGCAAGAGTTGTGATGTTGGCAATTTGAATAAGCCAAAGAGAAGCCACAAAAAGTATTAAGTGAAAGGTATAAGTTCTCAACTTATGCGCACATACATACACAGCATAAACACACATATTCTATTGGCTGTGTCTTTCCTGGAGAACCCTGACTAATACAGAATTTGGTACTGAGAGTGGTTCTAGAGGAAGTGAATCTCAAGAATGTGTTAGAATGCTGACTAATACAGTACATATAAATGGAATTTTGAAAGCTTTGGTCAGACCTTTGTGCAACTAACTAAAAGATGGTCTTCTAAATATGAAAGTTTTGTAATAAGTTCCGTGTATGTTGCAGAGTCCCAGGTTTGAGGCAAAAATGTTACTAGGAATAGTTAAGCTGATACTGCTCTGTGTAACAGTAAACTTCATATTAGAAGGCTTGGAGAGTTGGGTTGAGTTATTATAAGCCTTCGGTCAACGAGGGATGCGTTTCTTCGGAGGGAAGCATGAGGCCACTCTACCATCTTTATTGCAAACTAACAAGATAGGGAGGGCATGGCATGACAGTTTAGCTGTTATTCTCAAATGCTTCTGAAATGAGTTTGGAAAACAATCTAAGCCAAGGATATATGATCTCTACCTTGTTTCTCATCTTAAATTAGCCTAGCTCTTCTGTCCATTCTTGCTTACAAAGAATGGGTCAAATGGTTCATATAGTAAAAGTTCAGCAATATTAAAATGCTCACAATTTGACGTTGAACCATTTTCCACTATTACATTCATGAAAAAAAAACATATTAATAAAGTCTTCTTTTCTCTTGAAAAACTTAAAAGACACGATTCTGGACAGATGGCAGCATTGATAGAGGAACTATTGATCTATAGTTCCTGAATCTCCATGCATTCCAATCTAAAATCAGATAGAACAACTAGATTCCAAATTTAAAATCCTACGCACATATTTTTCAATACAAATGTCAAGACAACCCTAAAACACAAGTAAGTAAAAACAAACCTTTAATGGGAATACGACTTCATGGCTTCAGCATTTGTGTAGGAAGAAGAAACGGGTGGGGGAAAACAGTATCTCCCTTACCTGAGAAGAGAAACATCTGAAAACAGCCTGCAGGTATTTAGAGGCAGGGAGGGAGGACCAATTTTCTAACAGTAGCTGAAACTGGAAAGGGATTTGGCAAGTGTAATAGCCATGAGCGCAAGGGACACATCATAAAAAGATGAAGGAACTGAAGCCATCCGGCCTCTAAGAATTGCAGAAATGCACCAACCCAGGGCTCCCTTCCAGGACAGAGCCCTCTTTGAACAGAAATTGGTAGAAGCAGAATAGAAATTGAGCAGCATACTGATAACATGGAAGGCGTTAAAAGGTCCAGATAAAATTGAAGAGGGGACAGAAACAAAGTTCACAAAAAGACAAGCTGCTGTTTATTTTTGAGCATTATAAGAAAACACCAAATGAGAGACCTTGTGAAATTAGAAAAATTATCTTAAACACCACCTCCTTTTGAAAGTTCAGAAAAATCAATTTCACAATGACAGAAAGCTCTCAAAATCAAATCCCATATGAAGATATTTTGAGGAAAAAGAAAGTAGAATAACATCTTTACATACAACAAAAGCATACTTGACAGACGCACCCAAAAATTGATCAAAACCATAACCTACTTATTCAAAAATGGGCTAGGAAACTGTAAGAAAACGGGCAACATAAATTAGTCACAAAACTTCAGAAATTAGCTGACAAAGCTCAGGCAAATACCAGAAATAAAAAGTTATTTCAGAATTGAGGACAAAGTTTGAAGAAATACAAGAACCAAAAAAGTAACTTAATGACTTAAGAGAGAGATAAAGTGGCCGGGCGTGGTGGCTCATGCCTGTAATCCCAGCACTTTGGGAGGCCGAGGCGGGTGGATCACGAGGTCAGGAGATTGAGACCATCTTGGGTAACACGGTGAAACCTGTCTCTACTAAAAATACAAAAAAATCAGCCGGGCGTGGTGGCGGCGCCTGTAGTCCCAGCTACTCGGGAGGCTGAGGCAGGAGAATGGCGGGAACCGGGGAGGCAGAGCTTGCAGTGAGCCGAGATGGTGCCACTGCACTCCAGCCTGGGGGACAGAGCGAGATTCCATCTCAAAAATAAATAAATAAATAAGAGAGAGAGATAAGGTAAAAAGAAAAAATCAGAAGTCAAAAATAAATGGAGAACTAGGTTAAAAGGATTTGAAAGAAAGTGACGAATATGAACACAAAAGAGATTAAAACGTAAAACCATTGGTCTCTAAGGAGCTGAATAAGGAAACAAAGCAAACACGAATAGATCTAAATTTAGATGGAGATAGATGATAGATAGATAGATATTATATTTACAGGTATAGATATAAGGGAAATAGTAGCTTTTATTTTTGTGTTTTCATTTCCTACCTGGTAATTAGCAACATTAATTTTGTATTGGCGTAATCTGCAGGATATTCGTTAAGTTCTCTTTTTGGTGATCTGTCTGTGCATATAGCTATCAACAACCACAAAAAGCACAGATACTGGCAGCTTTATGCTTTCCTGACGGATCCTTATGACTTACAAGTTTTCCAGGTATATTCACTGGCTAAGTCATTTATTACAGTACTAGGTAGATAAAATGGTAGTGAATTTCCTTGTGTTGGTCCACATTTAAAGGGAACACTTTCAATGTTTCACGATCAATGTTTGCCACATTTTATAGATAATCTTTAAATGGTGAAAGAGATTTTCTTTTACTCCCAGCTTATGACAGACTTATGTAATTTTATCATAAATGAATGTTAAATTTTTTAAATACTATTTTCTACGTCTATGGAGACACTAACATACTTTTCCCTACCTGTTAATATGGTTTTATAGATGTGCTTTCATTCTCGAATCAAACCAATCTTGCACGGCTAGGTTAAACTCAACATTGTGGTATATTTGCTTATTTAATATGTCAGCCTGGTTTGCCAATATTCGATTTAGGATTTTTGCCTTAACGGTCATGGGTAACTTGGCCTATAATTTAATTTCTCACACTTATGCTTTTCTGATTTTGTTACTGAGATCATGCCAGCTCCATAAAATGAGTTGGAGAGATGTTCTTATTGTTCAGACCCCTTGGAAATTGCATATAAAAGTATATATGTGACTGGGCATGGTGGCTCGCACCTGTAAGCCCAGCACTTTGGGACGCCAAGGCGGGCAGATTATGAGGTCAGGAGATTGAGACTTTCCTGGCTAACACAGTGAACCTCTGTCTCTACTAAAAATACAAAAAAATTAGCCAGGCGTGGTGGTACGTGCCTGTAGTCCCAGCTACTCGGGAGGCTGAGGCAAGAGAATCGCTTAAACCCGGGAGGTGGAGGTTGCAGTGAACCGAGATTGTGCCACTGCGCTCCAGCCTGGGTGACAGAGCAAGACTCAATCTCCAAAAACAACAACAAAAAATGTATATATGTTTTGTAGAATTAGCCTAAAAATACTCTGGGCAAATTATTTATTTGTAAGAAAGATTAAAAGTACAAATTCAACATTTCAAATTGGTTTAGGAACATTTATATCTTCTATTTCCTCCTGACTATAAAGACACACACACACATATTTTTTATATATATGATACATATGTATGTACATATGTATATTCACATATATATTTCATTTTTTCAAATTTAGTGGCATAAAGCTATTCACAGTATCATTTTATTTTTTTTTTAGTCTCTACTGAGTCTATAGTTATGTACACTGCTTGCTTTTTTGTATTGATTTCTTTTTTAAAAATCTTTTTCGATCAAACTTTTCATACTAATTTTACTAGTAGTACTTTTCAAGAAACAATTTTTGGGTTTTGGACCCCCATAACTTATCATTTTTGTGCATTAATTTTCACTCATTTTTATTTTTGTTCTTATCTCATATGTCTCTCTCTGGGTTTAGTCTTTTGTTCTTTGTCTAATTCAGTGGTTCTCAACTGGAGGTAGCATCATCTACTTGGTAGAATTTAAAAACGTGTGCAGGTATTTTCTCTTTTCACAATAACCCTGGAGTGCGATAGGCATTAGGTGGGCGAAGCTAGGTTGGTATTTATCCTGTAATGTGTGGGACATTCCTGCTCAACAAAGAATTGTTTTTCCTTGAAGACCAATAACACACCTGTTGAGAAACTCCAAGTAATTTTGTAACTGAATGTTTGGTTTACTCATTTATTTTTCTAAGCATTTAAGGCTACACAGGACCTTGTATGAACAGTTCTCACTGTATTCCATTTGTTTCACTATTTACCATGTGTGTAACATTTTTATTATTATTCAGTTTTAAGCATTTTCTATTTTATCCTATAATTTCTTTCTTGACACAAGAGTTGATTTTTAAACTTTAACCATACAGGCTAATTATTAATATTTTTCTTATCAGTATCTACCTTAACAGCATTATAGTTAAAGAATGTGGGTGGGTAAAAAATCAAATCTTTAAAATTCATTGAAAATGTCTGTTGATAAAAGGTCAATGTTTACAAATGTGTTCTGGAAAATAAATATAAATGATTTAACCATTGGGTGTAGTGTTCAATGTATATGTTGACTAGCTCAAGGTTCTTAACTGTTCAAATCTTCCACATCCCTACTGACATTTTTGTCAAAAAATCTCTCAAAATAATAGTGGATTTGTTAAATTATTTTTGCAGTATTATATTATTAGTTGCATGTAGAGGCAAAAGAATCACTTGAACCCAGGAGGCGGAGGTTGCAGTGAGCTGAGATTGCACCACTGCACTCCAGCCTGAGCAACAAAGCAAGAATTCATCTAAAAAAAAAACCAAAAAACAAAAAAGTGAGTGAATGCTTCCAAGACAACTGTTGTCTTCAGCACTTATCTCTGATTCCATTTTTTAAAAAAATTGTTGGCTCTCAAGAAAACTCTTACGTTCTTGACAGTCCACCATAAAATTAAAAATGTTTGTCATATCTTATATTTTATCAACATTTTAGCTCATTTGAAGAGTTTTTCAGGATATTTGGTCTACTATGTTTCTGTTAAAAGAACTCTTGCCACTCCTGTGAACCCACTATAATTGACTTTTCTCACACTACAATTCCAAAACTGTTCTGGAAAAGTTCGTCACTGATCCCCAAGTTTTAAGTCTTCATCCTACTTGACCAATCTCACGTATTTTCCTTCACTTATTATGATGTTCTCCTTGAACTACTTTTATCACTTTGTCTCTGGAATACCTTTTTAAATATTCTTCTCTTACCTCAATGATCAATTATTCTTAGTCTTCTTTGCAGGACTCTTAACTTTTCAAGCACTAAGACCTTTTTTTTGTTGTTGTTGTTGTTCCTGTCTTGATATCCTGGAGGACTTTATCCAGCCTAATGGCTGTAAATTCATTCTTTACATAATTGAGTCCTTTTTTAAATCTCTAGGCTTGGCCTCATCCTCAAACTCCCAACTCATATGTTTATTTGTCTACTTAATATCTCCTCTTGAATGCCTATTAGCCATTTCATAAAAAACAAAGTCCTTATCTTCCCTTTCAAATCTGTTTCTCCCACAGTCTTCCACATTTGTGTGAATGGCAGCTCCATTTTCCAGTTGCTTGGGCCCAATACACTGGAGTCATTTTTACTCCTCTGCTTTTCTTACTTTCTACATCTAATCTCTCAACAAACCTTTTTGACTCTATCCAGAATTCAAACTCCTTCTCATCACCTCCACTGCTACTAATCTGGTCTAAGTGACCATCATTACTTACCTGCAACTTTGGAATAGTGTTTTAATGGGTTTCATCTTCCTGGAATCAATTCACTGCACTTGATCTGAAATAATACTGTCTTCCCTCAGCATCCAGAACTCCCCTCCCACACCAAAATCCAAAGATGCTGAAGTCTCTCATATAAAAATGTAGTAGTTATTACGAAACATCCCCTCATACTTTAAATCGTCTTTAGATTACTTGTAATATCAAATACAACGTAAATGCTATATAAACAGTTGTTAACTTTTATTGGTTTTTATTTCTGTAATTTTGTATTAGTGTGTTGTTATTTTTATTGGATTTTTTTCAAAATTTTTTTATCTGCAGTTAGCTAAATCCATGGATACAAACCCGGCAGATGCAAAGGAACAACAGTGCTTTAAAAAGCAAATGTCAGATGAAGTCGATAATCCCTCAAAACCATTCATTAGGTTCTGTTTTGCTTTTTGCTTTCATGCAGAGTGAAGGCCAAGTCCTTACAAAGAACCACAAGACCCTACCTAATCAGCTCCCTAATCATTCTCTGATTTGATATCCTACCATGGTCCTCCTCACTCACTCTGCTCTACCTACATTGGCACCTTTGGGTTCTTCAAAGATATCAAACATGTTCCAGTTTCGTATTACTGCTATCTGGGGATAAAGAGTTTTTTGCAATATCACTTTATCAGAAAGGCCTTTCCTAACTTCCTTAACAAAGGCCTTAATTCACAAGCCCTGTCTCATTGACCTTCTTCACTTCACAGCACTTAACACCACTGACACTACTCTCACATGCAGGTGCATGCACACACACACACATGCACACACACACAGTCTATCTTTCTTTGCTTAACTGTTTACTCCTATCCATCCCAAAGTTCCAGATGAAAGGCAGAAGACAATCCTGTGTTTTTTTTTTTAACACAACTCAACCTATGTGTGTTTTCTAAGAACTTGCTCCTTACATACCCCACATCTAAGAGGACTGCGATTGTACATTTCCTCTTAAAAGGCTTTGGCCATTTCTGGAGTCAAACTGTGGGTCCTCCGGACCTGTCAAGACAACTAGGGTTTGCACAATAACTGGGCAAAAGAGGAAAAAGGGATAGATGAGAGAGAGACATTTTAAAGTTTTGGGTAGATTTGTTTTTTTAAAGCCTTAAAATTCAGGGTATTTACATACTGTCTAGTAAATGTTATTCTTTTTGTTCATTCTAAGTTTAAGTCACAAAATATGATGAAATTATTTTTAAGCCAAAACAGAGTGATAAACTCACTCTGGAGAGTATTTTATGCATTGAATGTGAAAACTGTCACGTGCAGAGAAGGTAATATTTGGAACTAATACATTTTAGTAAGTATCCTCAGTCACATGAATGAATAGAGCAATTCGAATGAACATCATTTTGTATGTGGACTGCAGCAGGAAACCTTTTAAAACAAATGTAGAAGACGCCCCCTTGCGTTTGATCTGTCATGGTGAAATACATGTTTTTAAACTGTCTTCATTAACCTAAATTTTAGATATGCGATTATTCTATAAAAATTTAAAAATTGGCTCACATTTACTAGGCATCTGGAATGCATTATTAAATGTTTAAAATACAATCTTTGTCTTTTCAGAAATTATTCTGAACCTGTGATTAGAATGACCCTTCTTTACTTTCCACTCTGCATTCATATTAACGTTAGGAAAAACAAATGAAAAACAAATACTCCACTGAACAATTATTTGAATTCAACCACTCTCCCCCTCTAAATGATAGATACAAATGTGGACAAAGAAACACCCAAAGTGCTTTCACTTCGAATATTTCCATTGTTTCTCAGAACAATCCTGTGAAGTGCATAAGCTAAGTGTACATCTTTATTCTTATTTTTTGTATTTTTTTTAGAGAGAGACAGGGTCTTGTTCTGTTACCTAGGCTGAAATGTAGTGGCTCGATCATAGCTCACTGTAACCTCGAACTTCTGGGCTCAAGTGATGTTCTTGCCTCTGCCTCCTATGTAGCTAGGACTAGAGGAGCATGTACCACACCTGGAAAATTTTTAATAGTTTTTATTTTTAAATAGAAATGGGGTCTAGCTATGTTGCCCAGGCTGGTCTTGAACTCCCAGCCTCAAGCAATATTCCTGTCTTGGCTTCCCAAAGCCTTGGGATTACAGGTGTGAGCCACCGCACCTAGCCCATTCTTATCTTTGAAATGTTAAAATGAAACTGAAGCCCTGAACTTAAGTAACTGCTAGGAACTATACAGCAAGTCCATTAGAGAGGTTAGACCAGGGCCTGATCCCAGACCTTCACACACTAAAGGCTGAACTTTACCTAGGAGGCTTGAAAGAGCATGTTTTCTGAATAAAGTTCAGATCTGACGCATGATCTTTGTCTACAGAACAGAATACTAGAAATTGGAACCAATCTAGAAAACTATAGATGTTTAGAAATCTATAAATTATGTTTATAATCTAGAAAACTATAGATTATATATAATGCAAATATAATTATATATTATATACAATGTAATATCTACAGTTTGTATAATATATACATATATGTATATGTACTATATATACATTATATATAATTATATGTATTGCGTATATAATGCATATATAATTATATATTTATATAACTTATTTATATATAATACATTGCACATGTATATATATAAAATGTATATCTACAGTTTTCTAGGTTAGTTCCAGTTTCTAGTATTCTGTTCTACAAAGATCATGTGCCAGATCATATGGGTCACAAAAAAATACATTTTATATATATAATAGATTGCATATATATATCGTATACATACTATAATATGTGTGTGTGTTTTTGTACCCTTTAACCAAAACTATAGTTAGATAGAAGAAATACGTTCTAGTATTCAGTAGTACAGTAAGGAAATTATAGTTAACTATAATTTATTGTATATTTCAAAATAGTTGCAAGAGAAGAACTGCAATGTTCCCAACACAAAGGAAAGATAAATGTTTGAGGTGATGAATATCCCAAATACCCTGATTTGATCATTACACATTGTATACATGTATCAAAATACCACATCTACTTCCAGAATATGTACAACTATTACATATAAATAAAAAAAATTTAAAATAGCCGGGTGCGGTGACTCTTGTCTGTAATCCCAGCACTTTGGGAGGTCAAGGCAGGCATATCAAGAGGTCAGGAGATTGAGACCATCCTGGCTAACATGGTGAAATCCCATTTCTACTAAAAATACAAAAAATTAGACGGGTGTGGTGGCACGCGCCTATAGTCCCAGCTACTTGGAAGGCTGAGGCGGGAGAATCTCTTCACTCCGGGAACCAGAGGTTGCAGTGAGCAGAGATCGCGCCACTGCACTCCAGCCTGGGTGACAGAGAGAGACTCTATCTCAAAAAATTAAAAATATATATACATGTGTGCATGTGTGTGTCTGTGTATGTTATCATGTCATCCTTCTCACATACCATCTATTCACGGTCAGGTTTTTAGAATGGTAGTTCTGATATGATAAGGAGAAAATTTTAAAATGTTTAATATGACTACATATTAGAAACATCCAAAATCTAAATATCAACAATTTTGGATATCTTAATATCATAATAGCTGCTAGGAAGATTTATGCAAAATTTGGATAGCCATGAAGACATATGGCTGCTTGCTACATTACTAAAACCTTCAACCTGGTTGTGTTCTAAGAATAAAAGAAAGTTTGTAACTCACCAGAATGTTTCCAAAATTATCCTGAGTGCCAAAATGAATGCCCTTTCCATTTTATTAATCTGATGTCTTTTGTGATTCTTGATAATTCGTTATTGCATGATTGCAATGATGGATTTCCTGTTATGAGTCTGGTCAGCTGATCATTCAGTCTCTGAGTTTAAAACCAAACTGGTTGGAGACGAGAAGAGAGTGGGTAAAAGAATACGTAAACGGAGATGGAAGAATGAAGACGTTGCTTACTTTGATGAGATAACATGATTACCTCATGAAATGTTACTTCACTGTCATTTGGAGAGATATATCTATGCTGTTTGTGATGGTTGAGCACTGATTTTACCTCAATAGACTCTTTAGGGCAAGAAATATATTAACAATCTTATCTTAGATATCTTTAGCTTTGTAGGTTGTCTGATACTATGATGACTCAGAAACACCTGCACTTTGAGGGTTGCTCCCAACTTCCCTACTGGCTACAGAGAGCTCATTCCCCTAAGGGTGGGGAGCCATGGAGATCATCCATAGATTCTCTGAAGAATTCAGGCACCACTTTTGAATCTTACTGACTAAACTAATGACTGTGTGTTTCGTTGTGAATCTGGTTGAGGCATGTTGCTTTTGTTTTGTGTTGGTGGTTGTGATAGGCTTTAAAAACATCTAATCCGAATGAATCTTTTGTCTGTCTTCTGCTAAATAGCATAATAGGCAAAATATTTATTTGTTGATGTTTTTTAAAAAATAATCAGGTGAGGTAAGGAGTCCCAGTAAGCTTGTAGTTATCAAGGCATGAAATCTGACCACATAGATAATCTACCCTTGCTTGGTCCCAGGAGGCCAATTCAGGTCACCTCACTGGGTGGGATCATTAGAGGGAAAGGGTGTATACAATGGCATGGTGCATTGCAAACTAGCCAGTTCCACCGCTCCAGGATGGTGAGCCAGCCTCACCGAGAGGATCTGATATTAACAGCACAGGATGTAAGTCTCCTGCTACTTCCTGGCCCAAAATGGAAAACACAGGCTGATCTTTACGGGTTCTTGCTGAAGGGTCACTTGTTCCTATTATTTTTCCATTTCTGGCTTAGCCTGGTAAAGAGAATATGGTAGAGAGAAGAGGAGGTGAACTATAAATGTACGCGTGTGAGGCTACGAGAGTATGTGTGTGTGTGCGTGTGTGTGTGTCAGAGAAAGAGAGAGAGAGAGTGCCTAGGAAAAGACCTTTGACAAAACAGTAATGTAAACATTATTTAACACTTTTTTTTTTTTTTTTCCTGAGATGGAGTCTCTCTCTGTCGCCCAGGCTGGAGTGCAGTGGCGCAATCTTGGCTCACTGCAACCTCCGCCTCCCTGGTTCAAGCGATTCTCCTGCCTCAGCCTCCTGAGCAGCTGAGATTTTTAGTAGAGACTGGGTTTCACCATGTTAGCCAGACTGGTTTTGAAATCCTGACCTCAAGCGATCCACCTGCCTCAGCCTCCCAAAGTGCTGGGATTATAGGCATGAGCCACCACACCCAGCCACCATTATTTACAACTTTTCAAAATAAACTATGTACAGTATCCTTAATCCAAAAATTTGAAATGTTCCAAAATTCAAACCTTTTGGGCACTGATATAAGATAGTGACACATTTGCTTTCTGATGGTTCAATTACACAAACTTTGTTTCACACATAAAATTATTTAAAATATGGTATAAAATTGCCTTCAGGCTATGTGTTTAGGGTGTCTATGAAACAAATGAATTTCGTGTTTAGACTTGAGTCCCATTCCCAAGATATCTCATTACGTATACACAAATATTCAAAAATCTGAAAAAATCCAAAATCTAAAACACTTCTGTCCTATGCATTCCAGAAAAGGGATACTCAACCTGTACACTGAATTTCCATCTGAAACTGTCTATAGAGTAAAGGAATAAATAGGTATGCCTGTGTATTTCATTTGTTTTTATTCTTGATACTGGATGTTGTTTTTCACTGTCTTTGGCAGCTAATGTCAACACCTCTGGAAACCATATTTAAAAATTTACCTAAGGAGCAAGTTTTAGGCCAGGCGTGGTGGCTCATGCCTGTCATTCCAGCACTTTGGGAGGCTAAAGCGGGTGGATCAAGAGGTCAGGAGTTTGAGACCAGCCTGGCCAATATGGTGAAACCCCATCTCTACTAACGATACAAAAAATTACCTGGGTATGGTGGCACAGGCGTGTAATCCCAGTTACATGGGATGCTGAAGCAGGAGAATCGCTTCAACCTGGGAGGCGGAGGTTGCAGTGAGCCGAGATCGAGCCATAGCACTCTAGCCTGGGTGACAGGGTGAGACTCCGTCTCAAAAAAAAAAAAAAGCAAGTTTCAGTTTTACAAGACATTGGACACATCTATACACAGATTGATGTGTCACATACTAATGAGCCTTCACTCTGTATGTCACACCAAAAGCAATAGGATCTGTTTCTAGGATATTAACACAAACTGTGTGTGTGTGTGTGTGTGTGTGTGTGTGTGTGTGTGTATTTAAACAGATTTCCCCTTTAAAATGCCCGCCACTCTTCCCTTTAACCTAATCAATCTGGCAACCTGATAAGAAGACTAATGATAAACAGAGTCACAAATGATTTCTGGGAGACTGGAAAAAGAATAATGGTAAAATGTTTTCAAGGAACTACTCAACTTAATGGTACCAGCATTAAAAAAAAAAAAAAAAAAGTACAGGTATAATTATTAGACTGAAAATTTTCCAGTTGGTAAACATGGACCCTGAAGACTTAGTAGCAGGTTATTCAAGGTTAATTGGCACATTTACCTGTAACCAATGCTCCACAGGACTCTGTCGTCTACCCTAGAGCCCCTGAAGCCATCCTGCTAGAAGACTCCTTTTCTAATCCCTCACCTTTATAAAATACCTGGGCCCCTGAAGTAGGACTGGCTACAAAATTTGTGGGACCCAGTGCAAAATGAAAATGGGGAGTCCCTTGTTCTAAAAATATTAAAAATTCCAAGATGACAGCAGAAAATTAAACCAAGTATGAGGCCTGTGTGTGTGTGTGTGTGTGTGTGTGTGTGTGACTCTGTACAACACAGTCGTGCCTGACAAAGGGTATACACCCATGAAGCCTGTTTTACCTGGATGGTTTTACTGTTTTTCCATTGGATTATGTTCCGTTTAGCTCTCAACTCTTTTTGGCCATTGGTCACAATCCATACCTCATTTTTGTTAGTATGCCTTGAGTACTATTCTGCCTTATCTCTTTTAATAAGATTCAACTCAGTCTTTGAATTATACTTGCTAATGGGTAGCTCTAGATCAATGTCTATAGAAAATCTGTTTGGCCTCCCAAGATCCTAATTTAATTCTAATGAACAAACCCACCAATACCACTAATGGACGAACAACACAACACACTCTCTCTTACCCACTCAATAGAAAAAAGACACCCCAAAATTTTCATTTATATGTGCTTTGTCATATCTCTTAATCAATTTCCAGTCACATGCAAATCATGAAGGAAGCAGAGAACTTAGATTAGAGAAAAAAAAAAACCTGTGCAGATTGCTTTGGCTGTCTGAATTTGCCTGTATCTTATTTTAAGTGAAAACATTTTAGTCAATTCAATGATCTCAGCTTCAAAAATATTTTTGGGTTATCAAGTAGACACCAGTCTGGAGGTTTCTTTTCACCAATTATAAATAAAAATGGCATTTAATGAGTTCTAAATATATACTGGAAACTTTTACATCATATCTTGTTTTCTCATAACAATCCTGTGAGTTAAGATTTCATATTTTCCACCAGCCTGGAAGAGTGTAATACAGAGCTTGTGGACAGTTCCACTGTTGGCCACAAAACCAAGTTTCTTAGGGAGCCTCTACTGGAAAGCGTCAGATGAATGACTAGAATCTCCTTCTAAGCCCCTCTCTTCCCAGTGATGGGAATGTGACCACCCCCGCTCTCCTTGCTGCTACATTTGGTACTGCTTACATCGTGGTCAACATCTTCTGTTCCTGCTATCTTGACCTTGAAACTGCCTTTGCCAAATATGACGGTAAGAGAAATCTGACATAGTTGACTCCTTCTGGCTTCTGACCTCTAAGCTGCTTTTGGTCATTCATGGGCCTGGGCCAAACTAACTTTGGGAGGAATTTATAGTTTAACGTTTGTGAACCCCAAATATCAGAGACAGGTCTCAGTCAATTTAGAAAGTTTATTTTGCCAAACTTAAGGATGCATGCCCGTGACACAGCCTCAGGAGGTCCTGACGACAGGTGCCCAAGGTGGTCAGGGCACAGCTCGACTTTATACATTTTAGGGAGGTATGAGACATCAATCAATATATGTAAGATGAACATTGATTCAGTACAGAAAGGCGGGACAACTCGAAGCGAGGAGAGGGCTTCTAGGTCATAGGTAGGTAAGAGAGAAATGGTTGCTTTCTTTTGACTTTCTGATTAGCCTTTCCAAAGATGGCAATCAGATATGCATTTATCTCAGTGAGCAGAGGGATGACTTTGGATAGAATGGGGAGCAGGTTTGCCCTTAGCAGTTCCCACCTTGACCTTTCCCTTTAGCTTAGTGATTTGGGGGTCCGAAGATTTACTCTCCTTTCACAGCTTAAAGCAAGGATGATCCATGTAAAACAGGCTACACTGTCTTTATAAGAGTAATGAAAGGCAACAAGGTTAGGATTATGGGAGGGGGCTGAAATCTGTTAAAATGAAGGTCTGGTTTCTATAACCTCTTGCTACTCAGGAGTCACGTAGCCAGAGGTCACAAGATCTGTGATGTCCCCAGTTACTTCTATAGAGAATATCTCTATTGTCAAACCTAAGATTGATTGTTTTTTCTTTTCTTTTTTTTTTTTTTTTTTGAGATGGAGTCTCGCTCTATTGCCAGGCTGGAGTGCAGTGGCGTGATCTCAGCTCACTGAAAGCTCCGCTTCCCAGGCTCAAGCGATCCTCTCACCTCAGCCTCCTAAATAGCTGGGACTACAGGCGTACACCACCATGCCCAGCTAATTTTTGTATTTTTAGTAGAGACAGGGTTTCACCATGTTGGTGAGGATGGCCTCGGTCTGTTGACCTCATGATCCACCCACCTCAGCCTCCCCAAGTGCTGGGATTACAGGCTTGAGCTGCCGCGACCGGCCAGTTGTTTTTTCCTTTTGGATGTTTTTCAGGCTGACTTCACTCTGACCCCTAACTCATGACTCACCTGTCCTATGGCCCCACCCAGAGGTCCACTTTGAGTACAAGGATCATTTTCCACATCCCAACCAGTCAGCAGCATCCATTTCCTAGCCCCCTGCCCACCAAATTGTCCATAAAAACATTAACTTCCAAGCCTTCTTCAGAGAGACTGATTTGAGTGCTAATTCAGTTCTCCTGCCGTGGCCAGCCTCGTCCGTGCAGAGGACAAGAAGAACACCTTGGGTGATTACAACCTCTACCTCCCAGCTGAGGTATTCTGAGATGGGCAACTTCACATTCTAGCCTGAGTCTGCTCTGGAACTACAGTGCGAGGATAGACTCCTTTTCTACCCTAGGCTGGGTAAGAAGCAAGGCAACCAATTTCCATGATCCTTAAAAGCTGAGAGAACGTGTTATAATTTACCCTCTTCACTTTCCTGCAACTCAAACTCCTTTAGCTTCTTATCATCCATCTCTGTATTCTGCGGCCTGAGGGTACCCGTGTACTTTCATTTCCAGTAGAAAGGGTGGGTCCCTCTTCCTGCCTTGTCGCTCTGACCTCTACAGCTTCCCAGGGGAATGATTCACTCCATCTTCGCACTGTATCACCCTTATCTTCAACTATAAATTCCTGCATTACCGCAGATAATCACCGGATCACCCGCATCGGGGCTCCAGATTTGGCTCCTCTCCTTTGGAGATCCCCTTACCATACTGAAAAATGCCTATGGTGATATAGATATAAGTTGAAGGCCCAGAATATAAATTCATGGTTGTGTTGAAGGCCCAGGCCTTGTCCATCACTCTACACAGTTTCTCACTTAAGAGGCTAGAGGATGTAGCAGACAGATTTGAAGGTGACTCTCACGATTCCCAGTGCCCTGATGTTCACATCCTTGTATAATCTTTAACCAAAGAATGTGTGTGAGGTCTGGGACCTGCATCTAGTGAATAGAATATGGCCAAGAAGATCTGATGTCACTCTCTCATACACTTCAGTATGTAAGATGACTCCGTCTTGGTCGCTGTCTGGCTCTAGAATCCCTCTGTTTAGTCAGGGTCTTCCAGAGAAACAGAACCAGTAGGATTTGTATACATACAGAAATAAATTTATTGTAAGAAATTGGCTCATGTGGTTATGGAGGTTAGTGAGTCAAAATCTGCAGTGTGGACTAGGAGGCTGGAGACCCAGGACAGCTGGCAGTGTGGATAAGGTCTAAAATCCATCTACTGGAGAATCCCTTCTTACTTGGGAAGGTGGAGTTTTTGTTCTTGTCTGATGGGATGAGGCACACCCACATTAAGGAAGGCAATGTGCTTTCCTCGAAGTTCACCAATTTAAATGTCAATCTCATCCTAAAACACCCTCCAAATTGACACGTAAAGTCAACCATTACACTTTCCTATGTCATTTTGAAGAAGCAAGCTGCTGAGTCCTACAGTCACAAAGAAATTAAGTCTGCCAATAACCAAGTGAGTTTTGGGTGGGTCCTTCCCTAGCTGGGCCTTTGGATCAGAACTTAACCTCTGGCCAATACCTTGATTGCACCAATGAGAAGGACCTAGCTAAACCATGCCTGGACTCCTGGTCCACAGAAATGATGAGATAAGTGGGTGTTGTTTAAAGCAGCTAAATTTGTGGTCAATTTTTATACAGCACAGAAAATAATACAGCATATAATTTATTAATTAGAAACTAGTTATCTTTAAAGAATCTCCCATCTCCATTCTAGAGGTAATCTTGATATTCTGCTTATCAAAAGTGTATGTCTATTGGTCTCATATAACCTATGCTATGTCATAACTATTAGTATAACCAGTGCATTTCTTTTGCCAATTTTGCTGATCTTCAAGTATAATCATAGTGTTACAGTTCTCAATGTAACATTAATAAAAACCATACACCAGTGTTTGATTGTGTGTTTTCCTATTTTTCTCATCTATATCGTGAGAACACAAATGAGGAAAAGACACACAAGATGGCACAGAATTCAACCTCGTGATTGTGAAACGCCTTCTCATCCTCGTGTCTATCATCAGAGGCCGAACCAGATGAGCCCTGCATGTTCATTCTCTTTGACTTTGACTCCTGGGATAAGCATTTCATTTTTACATCATCCTACAACCCCCAAAATAAATTAATTCTGCAAATCAATCCCAGGCAAGTACAATAATACTAGATAGTCTCTCCATGTCAAAAGGGTGTGGTTAGACCTAGTGGTGCTGTAGAAACTTGTAACACTATTTTACAAAAGCATGCCGCCACTCTTGGGAAATACTTTTCTATGGGCCATGGCTCCACAGAATTCCGTGAGATATTTTGAAGCCTTATGTCATTGTACTCTAAGCCAAACTTTCCAACTGATAACATCAGATTATCCCACTGATAAGTATTGTGAACCTTCTTTAGTTAATGATTTTAAAGCTCTGGGCATATAATTTACTGTCTTTCATAATCTTAGACAAATATGCAATCTAGGAGCTTGCTTATCCATTCAACCCACAGGTTGGCTCTGTTGATTTTGAAAATAGAACTTGTCTGTGAGTCTGCCTTTTTTCCTTAAACTATGCACAAATTCTGGTGATAGGACTAGATTTATCTCATACTGTCTATGCTTTTAACCATGCTGGTTAATTCATGTACCAAGTAACAAATAAAAATGGACTACAGAATTTTCAACTCTTTGAAAGCCATCACTGGGTGACCATCTGGCCTTATCTTAACATTGTACACCTTTGTCCTTCAAGGTTAGGAATCAGCAAGAATGTGTCTGGAGCACTAGCAGCGTCTGTTTTGGGGGATATTGTCATTGAATTAGACTCCATGTTTCCAGTGAAGATGGGGCTAGAAGTGAGAGAGGCCATGTGACAGCACACAACCGTCAGAGAAGGTAGATGTAGTTTCTGTGTTTGACAGCAAGACCAAAGTGGTCACCACATTTTAACCTTCAGAATTTGTGACAATGATTATATGAATTATAAATTATTAAAACTGAATTAGATGATAAGTAGCCTTAGGTCTCAATTTATCTCAGTAATGGCGAATATAAAACCTCTAAATCAAATATTACCTCCTAATGAAGGTAATACTTGAACCATAATGACAGAGAGGCATAACTCCATACCTAATTTCCAGATTTATACTTCAGAACTCATCTGGAGACTAGTTATAGAGTATGAATAAAGAGAAGCTTGATACCCTCAAAGACCCTGTGACACAGCCACAAGTATGCACTATTGATCTTTCTCCTGGTCTTTCCCAAAGATACCTAGAACTACGCATCAGGGTGAATATACAGCAGTAAAGAGAAATACCCATAACTTTGGTGATTTCTAGTATGTGGTTCTGAAGTAAGGCCAATCTCCATAAATCCACACCTTGCCATAGTCCACTAGAGTTGCAGTTTATGAACATTCTGACCAAGTCCATCTTACAGTGGGGCCAAGAGTTCAGTGAATTTGCTCATTTCATTCCATAGGAAGAAGTACTTAGCTCCTGAATGCAGAGTTGAAAATAAAATTCCTAGACTCCACTGGCTCCCTGAAACATGGAGTGGCAGTCATCACGGTGGGAGGGCTCACAGAATTCTATTCCACTACACAAGAGAAATGACGTAGAAGCAATACTACATTCTTGAAAGTCTTGAGAGATGAAGCTATACTAATTCCTACACATTCTCGCTTAACTTGCCTGGAAGGCACACACAGTTGAGAGTTCTGATTTAAAAGATGAAAGTAGATTTACTTTAAATGAAATTAAATAGTGACTTCAGCTGCAATATCCAGATTTTGTCTTTTTACTGTAAGAAATCAACAGTATATAATTCTTCCTATGCAATTATTATTTCTCTATACCTGTCAGATATAACATCTAAGTCACCACAGTGATTTCTCTTCATTTGTCCACAATGGCAATGCATCTTCACTATCCTGGACAAGGCTACATCAATCTCTGACTCTGTTACTATTTATTTCACAAGAACCTTATTGTCTCATATCCACAGGACATAGGCCAATAAGCTGGTCACTCTATTGGATGAAAGTGGGCCAAAAGTGCCTGATGAGCAAGAAGTAACGGGTTTCATGGCTCTGGTAAGACAAAGATAGATGGATAATAATCTCACACATTAAAAAAATTAAATGTGTGCTACTTTAGGAAAGTGTTGAAAAGTCCGAGGGTCTGGGGAATAGAAAAATATCCTAATACAATGGGAAATCAAATTTATTCTATCTTACACCCCTTTCCACTAAGAAAGAGGCATAATGTTCTTTTTTGTATTTTGCAGGCAAATAATTTTGGGTGAGCTCTTTTGACCCATTTGCCAAGCATCCTGTAAGAATGGCAGCTTTGACTGTGGGTCATATCAAGAAAAGGCCTCCAGCTGGTTCAGGCTAGAGTGCAAACTGTTCTGCCATTTGGGCTTCATAAGCAGATAAAACAGTGTTCAAAGTATCTTTGGCAGCTTAAGATTCTGTATGGGGTTTGCGGCAAACCGGGATAAGAGTCACAGTGCAAAACTCTAGGGATTTTGGAGAATCCATACGCTTTTCTGCAAATACTCACACACAGCTCCTGGCTTAATACTGAGTTATTGAAAAGCCTGAATGTCTGACTGTAGGAGTTACGTGACCATATGGCCTGGTCACAATGGTCTCCCCATTGTGACCTGGCTTTTATCTGGTCCTCTAAGTCACAAAGTTGAGTGTAATATAGCAGCATTCCATCATGAAGGAGCCAAGTTATAAACAAGGTCATGATAAAGTCAGTTCTAAATGCAGGAGTAATTTTTATGAGCAGATTGTTCATACTTCTACAACTCCTACATCCACTACTAGAACATCTCTCCCTAATTCCTAACTTACAACTGCATGGTGCGTTCTCCATGACCAGTTAACTGAGGAAGAAAAAAAAAATGAAATCTAGTTCATAAATAGTCCAAAACTGAGAAAGATAGGGACTTCTGTGGAATCATAGCTATTGCTGAGGGGAGAAGGCAGACAGAATAGGATTTCTACGGGTTCCTCTGGCTGTATACATTGAAGGAAAGATGGTCAAAATTATATGTCTATACTGATTCAGTAAGCAATGGTTTGACTGAATAGTTAAAAACTCGGAAGAAAATAAAGATTATATTTGTTACAAAAATGTCTGAGACTTAAGGAGATATGGACTTTTACGAATGTGCCCAAGGGAGAGTAATGGTGTCTCGTGTAAATGCTCCCACAGCACACTGACTACATAAGAACTCAGGGCAGTGTTGCCAAGATGACCCATTCAGTGGATATAAATTAGTCCCTTTCCCAAGCTGGCCAGTGCTTGTTCAATAGGTTATGAACAAAGTGTCAATGATGCCGAGCCAGAGGTTATACATGGGTACAACAATATATATTTCCTCTTTGAAAAGCAGATATGACTACCACCAGTTCTGATTGTCCAAGTGGCCAGTAAGAGAGCCCAAAGTTAATTTTTAAAACTGGCATCATAAGGAAAAGGCAGCAACCAGTTAACTGGTGGAAGCTTGATGACAATGGATCTCTTCCATCATGGAGGAGGCTTCTGTTTGTTCCCATATTAACAGAGACTCATTCTGGATGTGGATTTTCCTCCCCACCCTCTGTGCTACTTTCATCAAGACCATCTGTGAACTTAGTCAATGCCTCATTCATCATTATATAGCTGAGTTCACCTCACAATGCTTCTGGTCAACATTCTTTTTACAGCAAAAATGACCCAGTCAATGAACTTATGCCTATGGAATTTATGTACCCAGAAGCAACTGTCTGAAATGAGATTGAATGACATTGCAGTATTCAATACTAGCATGCATAAAGTCACTATAATAATAAAAATAATAAAAAAATAAAATAACAAAAATAATTTTAAAATGCTGTAGAGATGCTGGACAAATCCCCCATCATCAAGTTCCAAAATAGAAAATTCAAAGTTTAAATTCCCTTGCAAATTAAAGCACAAAGATGTTAAGATCCAAAGAAGCTAAAAGCCAAAATAAAAAAAACCTTAGTCACACAAGTTAAATTTCAGAGTTCAAACATTGCAATTTAAAAATAAATAATTAACCTCTCAAATTTCTCATCTTTCTCAGTTTCAGGCCCAGTAGTTTGTTTTGTTTTGTTTTGTTTTGTTTTTGTATCCTGTAGGGTGGTGAAATACCTTTCTCCGTGGAATGTGTGAAAACCTTTTAAGAGCTTCATAGCTTGGATTAGTTCAATGCCACACATCTCCCATTAGCCTCATTTATTAAGGATCTAAAGATATAATAAGAGACACAAGATTATCCCAGCATTAACCCCACACAAGCAACATTTAGAAAACAAGCTATCCCTGGCACCTCAGTTACTATCCTAGCCAAAATTATCTTCCTATTACTGAGTACTTAATGGTGCCAACAATAACAAATGCACAAAATGTCAGTGGAAAGGAGAAAACAATATTGGCTTCAGGCTCAATGAGATGTCAGTTGGTCAATGCCAGTGGTCAAGAATCCAGAAGCTGAGAATTTACATTCAAGAAGAAAATTTTTCCAGCTTGAGATTAATTCATAGAATATTTATATATTTGGTTTGATTTTTCTATATATTGGCCATGTCTGGAGGGAGAAAAGCTCCTTGTGTATGCAATACTTCTCTAAGCCATATTTGATTCATTGCTTCTTTTGGACCAAGATGAGAAATTTGCTATGGTGGCCACCTGTGTTACCAGTTCCACACGTTCCCTTCAGCATATGTTTTCAGTTCTGGGCCTTGTGTCTGATTTTACCATCCTTTTATAAGAAATTGCTTAAGTCTAAGAAACTTGATTTCTAAGGAAGATTTCTTCCTCCTGTGCATACATTTGTTCAACCCCAAGTCCATATGGTGTATCGCTAGAGCTTGCAGGCAAGCCATATAACTCCGAGGCCAGCCTTTCCAGTGTCCGTCTTGGACCTTAACGCAAATCCAGAATTTGTGGCAAGCAGTGAACATACCACTGCCCCACCCCGGGCCTGGGCCCGACAGTACAAAGCTCGTATATCGCTGGAACACTACAGCACATTAAAATCATGTACCTTGCAATTGCAACTCAGAAGTGCCAGATATTATTCTCCCTAATAATATCTAAAATATTGTAGAGCCCTTCTAACCTACAAATTCATGCCACAGCTGTGCCTGTGGAATGAGTTAAGCAGCCAGCAGCTGCATTTTGAAGCAAATCATACTTTCTAATAGCGCACTTTCTTTTTTCCAGACCCTTAGAGGTGAAGTCCCCTGAAGCATGTCGCAAGCCCATGTTTGTTTGCCAGACCACTTGCCTCTTTGCTGAGTCCTAATCTTTGCATAACTCTCAGCCTCTACAGAAATAGCCATTTCATAAATTCATCTTTACACACATACATATATGCATAAATATATACACACACTTTGAAAAATGAAATAAATAACTTCTAAAATTCAAAGCATGGTGTCTACCTTCTAAACACCTAAAGATAACAATGAGCAAAGGCATTTACATAGTAAAAGCAGAAAAATCACAAACATTAAAACCCAGGAAGTATAAAGCGAAATGGCAGAAGTACAATCAACCATACTGTTTTGATAGTACATTTGGGTTGCAGAACATGTTGCCATTTAAAAGAGTAAAACTTGAGAATCAGATTTTTAATATCTAATTAAATTTTCTTAAAATCATATGCATTAAAAATTATACACACATAATTCAGCAAAATCTCTACTAGGAAACCACTAACAAAGGACAGTAATGGTAACATTAATAACAGAAATAACATTTTAAGTTAGAAATTACTGAAGAGAGTAAGGTGAGTCATTTTTATATTGTTAAAAGGTTAAATCCATAATAAAACCATTATTGTAAAAAATCTTTTACATACCAAGTAGTGAAACTTGACAATACGCTATGCAAACAGCAGCAATAGACAAAAAATTCTTCGTGTGCCTAGAATATTTGTGGGAAGCCATTCTTCACCTATTCTAATTTGTATAATTTACAAAAAATGTGAAAAATAACATTTACATGAAAAAACATACAGAAAAAATAATATAAGTAAATTTTAAAGGAAATAATACAAAATCTTTATACCTTCTACTCAGACCAAGAAACTGAATATTGCTATAGCTTAGTGACTCTCTGTTTGTTCCTCCAATAGGTTTTAACTGGCCGGGCCTGGAAGTGACATCCATCACTTCTCTTCATGCTCCACTGGTCAGAAATACTCACATGGTTCCAGCTTACGTGAAGGGATCTGTTGTGTGGCAGCACATGGATACATGGTGCATATTAACATCCCTACCACACAGGTATCATTGCTATGTCTAGATCTATGCATAGAGTGCTTCTGAGTTCATTAATTGTTCTGTTGATCTATATGCCTATCCTTGTTCTATGACTGTACTATATTTATTACTATAGCTTTAAAATAAGTCTATATATTTGACAGAACACTCATCTTTCCAGTTTGTTCTTCTTCAAGATTATCTTACCTATTCGTAGATCTTGGCACTTACATTAAAATTTTTAAATCAGCTGGACAAGTTCCACTAAAAATCTTAAACTTTGGCTAAAGCATGAATGGACTCAATAAATCATTTTGAGTAGAACTGACTTTTACAGTGCATGCATACAATATATCTCATTTCTTTCTTTTAAAAATTGAGTAACTGTCTCCATAAAGGTTTCACACATATTTGTTAGAATTTTATTCACTATTTTTATTTTGTATATATTTGATATTAATAAATGAATAGAATATATATACACTCATGTGGTGCAAAAATCAAAATAATGTGCAAAACCATGCATTGAGAAGTCTCATCTATCCTGCTACTTCTAAGCTCTTCCCTTTTCCCCACCTGTAGATAACCACTTTTCTTATTTTCTTATTTTTTTAATGTTTCTTTATGAAATTACAAGAAAATCAATATATTTATTTTTAATTTTTCCCTTTTGCACAAAAAATGGCTTGTTATATTTACTATTCTGCATTTTGGTTTATTCACTTAACAATATCCTCTGGATATAATGCTATGAGGGAGCATTGCCATGTTTTTCTTTAGCTACATATTATTCAACAATAATAATAATTCCATTACTAATGCATACTTCCAGTATTTCATGTTATAAACAATTTTATAATGTTATATGGAGAGTATAGATATCTATAGGATAGATTTCCAGAAGCAGAAATGCTGAGTCAATCATAATTAATGATTTTTTGCATTGAAAATTTTTATATTAATGTAGTTAATTTATCTGCTGCCCTGGATTTTAAAACAATTTAAAAAGCCTTGTTCACTCTGAGGTTATAAAGGAATTACCTCATGAATTTACAGAAGTTTTATTTTTGTTTAAATATTTAAGTATTTGTTTAATTTGCAATTTATTTAGATATAAGTAATAGTGTGTGAATAACTTTGTATTTTCTATTCTGTTTTGTGTGGTATTTTAAAGGATTTTGTTGCAGTATTTAATGTAGAACAGTGTTGAAAGTGACTAGTACTAGTTATCACTTGTTTCGCTGTTGAACTTAACGAAATGTTTTTAACGTATCACCATGAAGTATGATATGTGCTAAATGATATATCATAGGTATGATTTTCAGGTTGAGGGTGTTGTCTTTTATTTCTAATTTTGTTTTGTTTTATTTTTAAGCATGACTTGATACTGATTTTATGAAACACTTAAACACTTTCTCTGCATTTACTAAAGTAATCATATGTGTTTGAAGTCAATTTGAGGTTTTTTATTATATGCATTTCATCAGAAGAATATTTTTAATTGAACGGTTGAAAAGTGATGAACTAATTGTATTAAATTAGTTCATTTAAGAGGGATAGATTAATGAACTAATTAAATTAGGTAACTATTAAATTTTAGGAAAAAAAGGAATGTAAGCTGAAAGAAAGATAAAAGAAAGAAGCAGAAGAATAGTCACCCACTACACAACAGAAAAAATCAACAATGACAAAAGTATGCTCTTTTTACTATCCTACATATATTAAGAAGTTTGCAGAAAAAGTAGCTGTAAAAGACAGATGATAATATAAAACAGAAATTTACAGATAAGGAAAATGGAAGGAGCATAATTTTAATACATGGAATAGTGAACAAAAAAGCAATACTTAAAAAAAGAAAAGATTCTTGAAATTCAAAAAATATGATGGCAAGAATAAAAAGTCAATGAAAGGAATGAATAATAAAGTCAGACAAATTTTCCTTAAGATAAAACATAAATAAAAAGAGATGCAAAATTGTAAAGAAAAGTTAACAAAACTAGATGACCAGTCCAGGGAGTCAAATGCCCAGATCAAGACAGGGAGAAGAGAGAAACAAATACTAGAAAACAATATAAGTGAAAGCTTTGGAACTAAAAAACATGAAACTTCAGACTTAAAGAGTCCATCAAAAAGCAAAGTACAATATAGAAAAGAGTAATCTCACTAAGACATATTGTGAAATATCAGAACCCTGGAATAAGGTCATATAAAAAGGATGAAAAATTAGGACATAGAACTTTCAATAGCAACACTGAAATCAAGAAGTCAAGAGCATGGTATCTTCACAACTCAGAGAAAAAAATATTTCAGACTAAATCTGATATCCAATCAAACCATTAAGTATGAGTTAAAGCCATTTTTAGAAAAAAGAATATTCTAAAACATTACTGTGTTTGCTTCCTTTCTCTGCACTCTTTCTCAAAGAGCCCCTGGAAGATCTGATCCAGCAAAACAAACAAGTAAAACCAAAAAACAGAGCAACGTGGGGTCCAGGAAATAAATAATCCTACATAGAAAAGTAGGGAAGGGAATTTCCCAGATGATACATATACTTATTCCATATCACTGGATATTGAAGTTGTTCCCAATTTTTGTCAAACACTAAGAATTCTAGGCTGGAGACCGTGGTTCATGCCTATAATCTTAGCATTTTGGGAGGCAAAGGTGGGAGGATTGCTTGAGCCCAGAAATTTGAGACCAGCCTGGGCAACATAGTGAGACTTCATCGCTAAAACACACAAAAATAAAAAAGAATTCTACTTTAACACATTTTGCATATAATTTTATATAGATTCCTAGAAGCAGAATTATTTGGCCAAAACAGAAATATATTAACAGTCTTTATATTGTTTAATGGCTTCTCATTTTAATTTCCACTTCTGAGTGGCTAAGGGTTTGTCCACTTCTTCTTAACATTCTGCATGCTCCTGAAATTGATTGCTTAGTAGAAGATAAACTTTCCAGACAGTGTGGTATAATTTTTCGCTCAGGAAGATCACAAGAAGGTCTTTTTAAAAAATTTTTATTTGAGGTACGAGGTACATGTGCAGGTTTGTTATCTCGGTAAACTTTTGTTGTGGGGGTTTATTGAACAGATTATTTCATCACCCAGGTATTAAGCCTAATACCCAATAGTAATTTTTTTTCTGATTCCCTCCCTCCTCCCACTTTCTATGCTCAAGTAGACCCCAGTGTCTGTTATTTCCTTCTTTGTGCCTATGTGTTCTCATTATTTAGCTCCCACTTATAAGTGAGAACATGTGATATTTGGTTTTCTGTTCTTGTGTCTCTTTGCTACAAATAATGGCCTCCAGCTCCATCCATGTTCCCCCAAAATACACGATTTTAATTTTTTCATGGCTGCATAGCATTCCATGGTGTATATGTACCACATTTTCTTTCTCCAGTCTGCTGTTGATGGGCATTTAGGTTGATTTCATGTCCCTGCTATTGTGAATAGTGTTACAATGAACACACACATTAGTGTGTCTTTATGGTAGAATGATTTATATTCCTTTGGGTATATACCCAGTAATTGGATTAAAGAAGCTGTATTTCTGAGCAAGAATCTTTGGGCAAGAAAGCTCAAGAGCAAGGAGAGCCCTCAGTTCCTCCACCGTATTTCAGTTCATTCGCCCCTTTCATATGTTTGCAGTATCATTGGGAAGGCACCCAAATTGCCACCACAAAACGTTAAATGAATTAACGTCAGAAGTGGCTTCAGATTTAGTGGCACATATTGAAATTTAATAATTCGGGGCTAAAATGGCACGTTAATTCTTCTAAATAAAATTAAATATGACCCAAAGCCCCATGGACTACAATTTATGAGATCTAAGCATCTAGCATCAAAGCCTGTGACAATTATCAGGACAATTTTCTCTTATGCCTATTTTATTGTCATGTATAGTAGGGCTTGATTGATTGGTTCTGAAAATAAACTCTTTGTCTAGCTTTCTATTTTAAAAAATCTCACCACCTGGCAGCTAGCTACTCTGTTGAGAAGGGCTCAAAACACATCTGTGAATCAGGAATTGTCACAGCAAATAAGCCTTCAAAGATGGTATAAAGAGAAGGCGGAATAGAGATGTCAAATTGAGAACAGCATCGGCCTCCATTTTTGGTTGCATCCACCTGAGGTCTTCTACATCATCTCAGGTCTTGTGCTTTATACTGGGTTTTCTACAAGTGTTAATCCTAACAATAATGTCAATGAAGGGAAGCTCCACGTTGAAATGCCCTGAATCCTACAAAGACAGTTCTGATGGATTACTCACGTGTTCTTCCTTTCACATTTTGGCTACTTCAGGAAAATGTCAAATGAATGGATATAGATGACAAATTATAAAAGAATGTCTGTATTAGACCAACCCTAACAAATGAAGCAAATTATTGTGAAGTGGTTAAAAGGGAAAAAAAAACTGTCCATATTTATAAATTCATTCCAGCCCAATTCTTTTTTTTTTTTTTTTTTGGATGAAGCTAATTTTTTTTGTCAGAAATGAAGTATATAAAATATACTGAAATATTAACAAGATGGAGAAGAACATCTAAAGCTAGCTATCTTTTATCCATCTTAAATATAGATTAAAGTTTAGTTAAAATAACAAACTGAAATTTTCTATGCCCTACTTATAAGTCCACAGAAATATCAAGGTGTATGTCAAAGTTTTGTGTAGAGTTGAGCATAACATCACAAGCCTTTTGACAGTTGTAACTACCTTTAGATTTCATGAAATGTCACCTATTATTGAAAGGAGAAGGAGACCATCATCATGTTTTTATATCTCTTACAAACAAGACTTTTTAGCATCTGGTAATGTCTGTGAGGGGGATTGGGGTGGCCTGCTCTCTACCGCCCAGGTTAGATGGGCACTGATCTCTCTCTTTCATGAGAGGGACCTATGGAGTTGAACTTTTAGAAGACAGAAAAAAAAATTAGGTTTATAAAGTTCTTATTTTTAATGTTCATTTAAAAGAAAACAAATTGGCTGGGAACAGTGGCTCACACCTTAATCCCAACACTTGGGGAGGCCGAGGCGGGTTGATCTCTTGAGGTCGGGAGTTCAAGACTAGCCTGGTCAACATGGTGAAAACTCCGTTTCTACTAAAAATACAAAAAATTAACTGGGTGTGGTGTGGGTGCCTGTAATCCCAGCTACCTGGGAGAATGAGACAGGAGAATTGCTTGAATCGGGGAGGCGGAGGTTACAGTAAGCCAAATTCGAGCCAACACCCTCCAGCCTGTGTGACAAGAGTGAGGCTCTGTCTTGGAAAAAAAAAATGTGTATATATATATATATATCTCATAAATTTGTTCTTTTCCACTGTAAAACAAAAGGATATAAAGGGAGTTATTGGGAAAAAGAAGCACAATAAAAACAACAACAGAGAAAAGGAAGAAAACAGAATAAAAAGGAGAAAAGCAAATATACTACACCTTCAGTTAGCATCGACACAAGCCATAACTACACATCCTAGAATCCAGAGTGAAGGGGAAAATGTGACACCTCATTTTCACTTTACTTGAGAGAAGAAACACATCAGTTCCTCAATCCATACAAAAGCTCTAGTGTTCCCAATGTTTAGATACATTTTCTTCTGGGACATGAGGTTGGAGATATAGAGCGATGCAATGCACAATGTTCATAAAAGTGGTGTTAATAACAAATCCAGTTCCTCAATGTGTTTGGCTTTGATGAAAACCCCAAGCTGCATATTAGAATACAGTCCAGGGAAGGTGAATTTATTGCATACGGAGGTGCTGCCATTGACTTGTGCAGTCATCGTATGATATTTTATTCCAAAGATTACATTTAAATTACTTAGAAGAGTGGCTGTACAGCGTGTCTCCTAAATTACCTTCTGGAAATGTCTTTTCTTTTTTACCAGAACTTTGATAGAAGCTTTATGCCAGACTAAGCAGCAGGATGATTTTATCCGAGGCTGGAAAAATAAGTATATTCTACTGCTAATTAGAGACAGCAGCACAAATTCCTTACCGTTGGAGACCAAGCATACACTGTCTGAAATGCCAAAACAGGTGAACTGCAGGGGTGCCCAGGGGCACAACCAGCCTCTGAGAAAGTAAATTATGTCTCTTAAGCTCTTGTACTTAACACTGGTATGAAGACTCAAAGTTCCTCACCATGGACTGTGGTAAACACAGCTTTATTCTGAAAAAGGTTCACTGCAGCTGTTGCCAGATGCACACCAAGACAGTGGAAATACCTGTCATGCAACAAACAAGAGCCGAGTTCTAAGATCATGATCCTCCTCGTGTGCCTGCCAGGAGGATTTACTATGAAAGAAATTTTTATGAAACTGACCAAATAAATCTGCTGGAAAGAGTGATTTGATATCAGCTACTTAAATGAGTACCATTCAATACGCATGTAAAAGGTCTTTCCAAGACAAATTTTCAAAAATGTTTGGAAATGAAAAGGTAGCAAAATCATTGTTTCTTCTGGCCGTTCCTTTTTTATAATGAACACAGCAAACACGAAAATTCTTTTCCTTATCTCTATTTTAAGAGAATCAAACATCAAATTAATCTACAACTCCTGTCAAGAAACTAAGATATATAAGGTAAAATAAAAAAAGGAGAGACAAGGTCCATCCTTGCTTTCGACTGCGGAATTTTACAAAATTTACGGACACACTAATTACACTTTTTACCTCTTTATTTTCTCTCTCTCTTTTTTTTTTTTTTTTTTTTTTTTTTTTTTTTTTTTTAACCAGAGCTCCAATACTTAAAATGTCTTAAAAAGTAAAGTCTTTAAAGAGTCAGGAAGAAAGTGTGCTGTATTAGCGCAGGCTGCCATAACACAATACCAATAGACTGGGTGGCTTGAACAACAGAAATTTTATTTCTCGTGGTTCAGGAAGCTGGAAGTCTGAAATCAAGGTCCAGCAGGGTGGTTTCTGATAAGGGTCTTGCTTGCAGAGGGTCACATTCTTGCTGGGTCCTGACGGGAGTTGTGGGGAACTCTCTGGTATCTTTTCTTACGAGGGCACTAATCCCATCATGAGGGCTCTGTTCTCCTGACCTCACCAAACTCTTCTGACCTTCCCAAGCCCCATCTCCATATACCGTAACAACAGGGATTAGGGCTCCTAAGATAAATTCTGGAGGACACAAACATTTAGTGCATACCAAACTGACATTCTGGAAAGAAGTAACACCAGAGTCAAAACCAAGTAATGGCAAGCAGAGAAATAGAAGCTGAAGTGACTAGATAGGGAGGAGTATTTAAGAATGCTTCTGGCCAGGTGCAGGAGCTCATGTCTATCATCTCAGCACTTTGGGAGGCCAAGGTGGGAGGGTCCCTTGAGTCCAGGAGTTCAAGACCAGCCTGGGCAACACAACAAAACCCTGTCTCTACAAAAAATAAAAAATTAGCTGGCCATGGTGGCACGTGCTTGTAGTCCCAGCTACCCTGGAGGCTGAGGTGGGAGGATCACTTGAGCCAGGGAGTTTCAGGTTGCAGTGAGCTGTGATGGGTGCCACTCCAGATCCCGTCTCGGAAAAAAAAAAAAAATTAACAGGAGGATCAGTGAATTGGGGCAGCTGGGTCCATTAAGACCATTGTCAGAGGAGAATAAAATGTACTTCTGGGTACCAAAGAGCCCTTATGTCTGTGCCCCAGGATGGCCTCCTACTCTTCCTACTCGGTTTGCAGGATGTGAATTGCAGGGCTGGTTCTATCTTTTGCTGCATATTCTCAGTGCTTGTTCATACTTGTAATGTGAATTTGCTGTTAGTCACACATTATTCCAGAAACATCCTTAAGTATTTTTGAACTCGTCTTTGTTTAGCATCCCCAGCTAGCATGAAGCCTCTTGAGGACGGGAACTGTGTTGCTTACTTTTTTTGTACACATCTTAAGGACCGCATTAGCAGCCTACTGCATCCTATAATGCAGAGTTTTTCAATTATTTACCACAATTCTTGCTCTTCTCTCATATTCTGTCTCATAGGAAACCACATTTTTTCCAGCTTCATCCTCTAAAAATTAATCTTTCTTTCCTTCTCTACAAGTTATTGTAGCTTTCAACATTTTCTTTGCAAAAGTTATATGTATTTTGCATTTAGAGTTTTTACATAGCACTTGAGATATTCTTAAATTATGTTTTAAAGAAGATTTTTAGATTTTTTAATCTCAAGGTTTTTTTTTTTTTTTTAATTCTGGGAAGCCATAAATGGCAATGGCAAGCATTTTATCCTGTCTCTTTAAAGACATAACGGTGTTGAGTTATGAAAAATTAAGGTTTTGTCTTTGATTCTGCTGGTAATTTTACTCCAGTGCTATAACCCAATGCCATCGGAAAGTGTTAGTCTTATCTAGAACTAGAAAAACCATTTGACCCAGCCATCCCATTACTGGGTATATACCCAAAGGATTATAAATCATGCTGCTATAAAGACACATGCACATGTATGTTTATTGTGGCACTATTCATGATAGCAAAGACTTGGAACCAACCCAAATGTCCACCAATGATAGACTGGATTAAGAAAATGAGGCACATATACACCATGGAATACTATGCAGCCCTAAAAAAGGATGAGTTCATGTCCTTTGTTAGAGACATGGATGAAGCTGGAAACCATCATTCTGAGGAAACTGTCGCAAGGACAGAAAACCAAACATTGCATGCTCTCGCTCATAGGTGGGAATTGAACAATGAGAACACTTGGACACAGGGTGAGGAACATCACACACCGGGGCCTGTCATGGGGTGGGGGCTGGGGGAGGGATAGCATTAGGAGATATACCTAATGTAAATGATGAGTTAACGGCTGCAGCAAACAACATGGCACATGTATACATATGTAACAAACCTGCACGTTGTGCACATGTACCCTAGAACTTAAAGTATAATAGTAAAAAAAAAAGAAACTATCAATCTCGGACATACTATTCTCTTGTGAAGGTGATCATTTATGTATCAAAAAAAGATACCCTTCTCATAATCATTAATGTGTATAATATGTATTTCCTGTGTCCTCTGTAAAGTATGATTGCTTTGAAAGAACCCAAAAGTTTTTTTTCTATTTAACAATAAAGCTATGTCACAAAAAATTATAATACTTACGATATTTTTGTAACGTATTTCTGACTATAAGTAATATCTTCTCATTATGGAATACTTGGAAAATATGAAAACTATGTAATTAAAACTAAAAATCACTTGAAATACAGCTAAAATAGCATTAACATTTTAAGGCATTTTATTTTAAACCTGTCTGTCTGTCTATGAACACACTTCACTTCACACCGTGTAGTCATTTCTGTGTCTTCATGTTTTGTACAACTTTACATAATGTGCTTTCATATCACTAAAAATATCAAAAGTCCATCTCTAGCAGGTATAACATGCTGTACTGATGGCTATTTTGGGGGTGATAGTCTTACTGAATTATATGTATATAAGGATATAAATTCTACATATAATTTCTACATAGAAATTCATACAAATAATTATATGAAGTATATACATAGAATCTCACCCATTTAAATTGTATGATTTATGGTTTTTAGCACATTCACAGAGTTGTGCAACAACCACCACAACAAATTCTAGAATATTTTCATTACCCCACAAAAAATTCATGCCCTTTAGCCATCACATCCAATCTTTCTGTCCCCCATCCCTGGGCGGCCACTAAACAACTTTCTGTACAGATTTGCCTTTTCTGGACATTTCACATAAATAGAATCATATATCAAATGTCTCTTGTGACTTGCTTTTTTCAATTAGTATAATGTTTTCAAGGTTCATCTCTGTTGTGTCACATATCAGTTCATACTTCATTCCTTTTTATAGTCAAATAATATTCCATTGTAGTGGTTACGTTTTTAAGGTAAGTCTTTATAAAGTAAGGATGTTGATTCTAGGCTTGTCAAACTTTGGCATAATTGGTTTATACAGTACGACATAGAAAAGAAGATCATTTAAAAAAATTTTCAAGTCAAATACATTGTGTTTTTCCTATTCTCAGATTTCCTTTAATCCCCATTCATTCTATAAGTATTTATTAACAGGTTGCAATATACCAGGCTTTGCAAATGCAAAGTGAATGAAATCAACACAATTCTTGCTGTTATCATCTGTAAGGAACCCAATGTTAACAAATAACTAAAAAAAGAAAGATATAATTAAAATTAAGAACTGAGATAAGAACTATCAATGTCCTCTAGTCAGAGTCTACTAGAAGCAAGCTGGTAGTCAAAGGTGAGTTTAATTGCTTCTTGCTGTGAGGAAGAACACACAGTGAGCCATGAGGCATCTCTGTGTTGAGGGTGGTAGTGGGAGGTTAGAGAACAGGAGCTTATGTTAGATGATTTTGTAGAAGATTTGAGGACACGTGGCTTTGCTCTGAATTAAGTGCTGTCAAAGTAAGGGCTGTTCCATGTTTGAGTTTAAAGGCAGGAGAAATAAACTAGAGCCACACTAGCATTGGTAAGGAAGTACTAGTTACTCGTATTAGCTAAAGGAGAGGGATGTCTGATTATTTCTTAGTTTGCACTGTGTTCTTGATTTTGGCTGTGCTCAATCAGACATAAATATGGAGTGGTTTGTTTTTGTCTTGCACTATCGTAGGCAGAGTGGCCTTGCCTGGTGCAGTGTTATGTGACATTTTTTATGTTCAGCGGAACACCATGGCCGAATGGTTAGAGCCAGGCTGGCTCAGCAGACAGCCATCAAGAGTACTTTTGTCTCTCTCAATACCCTCTTTTGGCCAAGGGTAGAGACAATCACTGTGAAGAATATGTATGTACAATATCTAGGTCATTAGCATCCCCATAATTTTTCCAATCAAGAGTTCATCTAGAGAAAATTGGAATTGGATTTGGGTTAGTCCTTTTTGCTCCTTTTGTTAGAAAGTGTTGAATCGTCTGATGTGACAGTGGTCGTGCAATAGCACTTAAGACGCTGGAAATCATCCCCTGGCCCAATGTAACTCAGGCAATCACTGGGTTAAAAAAAAAAAAAAGTAGTTATTAGTTCTTGAAAGAGTACCTCAAGACAAGAGTCTAAATGACCAAGGCGAAACTATATCTCAACATTCATCTTGGTTCTTTCCAGAGATCTGGTTAGCTTTTCCCCTCAGTCATGAATTTTTTCCTTGAACTATCATATGCAATATTTATTTAGGCATAGTCAGATGTGTTTATTATAAACTGCCCTGTAGCTAGCTAAAAGGAAATAAAACACTCTGCAATTGACCATGACAACCCTGGCTAATGAATTTAAACTGTTTTGTTGCAGAAGTTGTGTTCTTATAAACAAGCAGTGATTTAAAGGGGTATAGAAGTCACTGGGAATACAAGCACTGAACATCTCAATAGAAATGAGCTGATGATTTGTTTCTTAAAATAAGAAATATTTTAGAGTCGAGTTAAATAGCAGTTGCAAAGCTGGCTGGAAAATCTCTAAAGAGAACAAACTGAATCTTTCAGCAGTGATAATCCTAATATTGGTCCTCATTCCTGATGGGTTAGGTTTTGCTGGTAGGATTGACAGGTCTGACTACAGAATTTGTGGGGCCCAGGGAAAAAAAAATAGAGGGGCCATTCATTAAAAAAATTATTCAGAATTTTAAGATGGCAGCAGCACAGTATTAAACCCAAAGCATTTAACCCAAAGCATTAAACCGCAAGTATGGAGCCCTTGTAAGTATGTGAGACTGCACAAGTCACATGCCAATGAATGGTTGAATAACTTTGGTGAAGTGTTTTTTTGTTTGTTTGTTTGTTTGTTTGTTTTTTGACAGAGTCTTGCTCTGTCGCCGAGGCTGAAGTGCAGTGGCACAATCTTGGCTCACTGCAACCTCCACCTCCCGGGTTCAAGCAATTCTCCTGCCTCAGCCTCCCGAGTAACTGAGATTACAGGTGCACGCCACCACTCCCAGCTAATTTTTGTATTTTTATTAGAGACAGGGTTTCACCATGTTGGCCGGGATGGTCTCGATCTCCTGACCTCATGATCCACCTGCCTTGGCCCAAAGTGCTCGGATTACAGGCATGAGCCACTGCACCCGGCCCAGGCTCATTTTTATAAGACTGAAATCTGGGTTAATTATATGAGGCAATCATCAGGAGGAACCTATATAAGGATATTTTGGTGGCCATGAGAATCCACCTTCCAGAACTCTAACTAGAGGCAGTGTAACTGATTGAGGTCCCTGGCTGTTCTTTAAAATCCATCACCATGTTTGAGCCTACACCATGCTTCCCATAGATTCAGTGATGCTAAGGCAGTTTTGACCCTAGGATACAGCAAACTCTTTCTGACAACTCTGCCTCATGGACTCCCCAGTGGTCTCCTGCTGGACTTCCATTAAACTGCACACTGGTCTGTGATGCTTCCACCTAACCTTCCTTTTCTCTTTCCTTCCCTCAGGCTCCGACTTGCATGGGGTATGATGACTCTCCCAGCCTCTCTGCTCTTCTTCCGTATTTTTTATCATTAGAATTTCTCCCAGTAAAATCTTTGAGGGGGCGTCTTGGAGGGTCTGAATTAACTATCACAAGTGGTACCAGATGTGATCTGAATAAACAGGTGGTAAGAGGGACACTTGGGACTGACTTGCAATGGTTGTATGAACAGTACCATTCCAACAGCTGAAACATGAGGAAGAAGTGGCTGATGGAGTGGTTGGCTGAATACATGGGCCAACATGGATAGCGGCTGCACTATAGACACATAGGAGGGGCCATGCAAAAGAGCAAAAGGGGAAATTCTTTCCAATGGGCAGAGCTGTGAGTAGTGCTCTTAGTCATTCATTTTGTATGGAAGGAGAATTGGCCCAAGGTGAGAATATGTATAGATTTCCCTGAAGTGGCCACTGGCCTGGATGTCTGGCCAAGGACTTGGAAGGAAAAGAACTGGAAGAACAAAGACAAGAAATTCTAAGGTAGAGGTCCATGGTTGATACATGAGAGTGAGATTATCATTCAACATGTGAATTCAGTGATAACATCCTCTAAAACACTCACCATGGAAAAGGCACTGAGCAACCAAACAGATGGAACACCTTAGCCAGGAGATACCAGCCTGCCTTTGTCATTGGCCACTCCAGTACAGTATGATGGCCAGAGTGGTCATAGTGACAAAGATATAGGCTGCATTTGGGGCCTACAACATGGATTTTCATTGACCAACACAGATGTAGCTACTGCTGCATCTGAAAGTCCAACCAATCAGCAAAGGAAACCAACAAAAAGCCTTGAGATAGCACTGTTCCTCAAAGGAAATCAACAAGTCACTTTCCGTCATGGAGGATCAATATTTGTTCTCACCAAGATAGGCACCTTTGGGTTATGGGTTTGCCTTTCCTGAGCAGAAGTTCAGCCAGAGGTCCTATTTGGGGGCTTATAGAATGCCTGACTTACAGCTGTGGAATTCCATACAGCACAGACATCAATCAGGAAACACTTTTCATAGTGAAGGAGTCCAGAATTGGCCCATGACATTTCTTTGCCCATTCAGAAGCAACTGGCCTTGTGCAATACTGGAATGGCCTTCCAAAAGGGCAACAGAAGCCCCAACTCAGAAGTTACTCTTTTCACCATCCTTTAGGACAAAGTTTACCTATTATATCAGAGACTGCAGGAAAAGCCTCAATCCATCCTGAAAATAAACAATTACCAGAACATACTCATAACCCATGTGGATCCTACCTGCCTCTTACTTCTACCATCTTGTAAGAATTATGTTGTCGGTAGGTAGGTGCAATAGAGTAACCATTTGTTGTCCTCCCAAAATTCAGATGTTGAAATCCTAACCTTTGTTTTGATGGTAGCTAGGAGGTAGGGCCTTTCAGAGGTGATTATGTCATGAGGGTGAAGCCCTCATGAATGGGATCAGTGCTCTTATATAAAGCACCCCAGAGAGCTCACTCACCCTCTTCTCACCGTATGAGGATACAAGAAGACAATGATGTAACTCAGAGGAAGGCCCTCACCAGAATCCGACTATGCTGGCAGCCTGATCTCACACTTTCAGACTCTAGGACTGTGAGAAAGAAGTTTCCGTTGGTTAGAAGTCACCCAGTCTTTGATGTTTTATCGTAGCAGCCCACATTGACTAAGATAGCAAAACACGCAAACATCCTCAGAAATACTCTTTAAATTACCCACTATTGTTGAGTCAATATCACTGCCAATTTACTTCTGCTATTGTGGATAAAATCCTGAAATATTTTTGTTAAACTCCATTACTGTTGTGTCTATCCCCTTAGGTAACAGCAAAGCATATACAAAATTTTTCATTTGTCTTCATAGGATTTTCTGTGGGAGTTAGGAAGTGCTATGGTGTTTGAAGTCATGTAGTAGTTCAAAATCATATCTACTTTTAGTATGAACATTCGATCTTTTATCTTTTGCTAGCTGGCAGATCTGGGCAAGAACAATTGATTTTGAACTGATTTCATTTCTGGATGTGGCTTATATATTTCAAGAGCCTATTCAGGTTTGTTATAACTTGCTTGGAAAATCTGTTTTTCTTTTGAGGTTAAGCCATCAACAAACAAATTTTGTGAATAGCCAAGGAAATTTCTAATAGCTCCTGGTAGGGTTTGGGGCTTGGATAGTCTCCTAAGAGAGGTAAGCAATTACAGTCTTCTAGAGAGTGGCTGGCTCTAAAGAGTGTTGTAGCAATGGATAGTAACGTGTGTGAAGGGGAAGGAATGTGACTAGCTGAGAAATGCTGAGTGCTTGTCAGTAGAAGAGTCTGCACGGGAAATCATTAACTTTAGAAGAAACCCTAGAAATAAATGAGTTGCTACTTCCATAAGATATGCTACTGCTTCTATAGCTTCCGGATGATGTGGTTCTGTATTGACTGCTGGATCAAATGAAAGACTGAAATGGGCAATGGGTCTCAGATGATTTCGGTGTATTGAGTCAGTACCCCAATGACCTGTCTGGGTTCCCACAAATAAAAGTGAAGGAGTTTTATAAGTCAAAAAATCCTAGAACAAAATCTTCTTATATTCATCTATTATACCACACTTAAACACAAGCATTAACAGAATATTTAGGAAACACAAGGAACCCCTGCTAACCTGCGTATAAATTAACTTAGTCATTATATGGAAAAAACAAAAATTTGAATTTTATGCCTTTTGTACATTATTCACTTAACGATTTGTGGTAAAAATTTATTTATATACATTTGTATGCTTTGGGCATACACAAACATATAAATATACAAATAGATGGTACATTTAAAGCATTTAGCTGTACCTTCAAAATGTAGCTAACATATCAGGATGTTAAACAAGGTATATATTATATATAATTTGCCATCTTACTATTAGGTTGCTGCAAAAGTAATTGCAGGTTTTGCCATTGAAAGTTTTTGCAGTTTTTCCAATTACTTTTAATGGCAAAAACTGCAATGACTGTTGTGCCAAACTAATACATGGCAATAAATAAGTGGTTTGCCTTTCCTGAGCAGCAGTTCAGCCAGCACTCCTATTTGGGGGCTTATAGGATACATGACTTACAGCCATGAAATTCTACACTCCATAGACATCAATCAGAAAAACATTTTCATAGTGAAGTAGTACAGGAGTGACCCATGACATTCCTTTGCCCATTCAGAAGCAACTGGCCTCATGTACTGCTGATGACTTCCTAAAACCTGCCCAAATGTAGTATTTTATACATATGTACATTTATATAATGATTAACCATTATTATCCATAACGTACAAGTTCATATATACCAATTTCATTCTTTCATTTACTCACATAATAAATATTAATCACCCAATATATACCAGTTCTAGATGCTCAAGATAGAATGATGACTAAAAACAGATGCTGTACCTTCCCCAAGGAGCTTATGGTCACATACAGAAGACAGCTATAGGCCAGGTGTGGTGGCTCACACCTGTAATCCCAGAACTTTGGGAGGCCGAGGCAGGAAGACCATTTGAGGTCAGGAGCTCAACACCAGCCTGGTCAACATGGTGAATCCCTGTCTCTACTAAAAACACAAAAATTAGCTGGCCATGGTGGCATGTGCCTGTAATCTCAGATACTTGGGAAGCTGAAGCAGGAGAATTGTTTGAGTCCAGGAGGTGGAGGTTGCAGTGAGCTGAGATCTCACCATTGCACTCCAGTCTGGGTGACAGAGTGAGACTCCATCTTGAAACAAAACAAACAAACAAAAATAAAATGAATAAAATGAAGTCGTCACACCAGCAAATGTGGACATACCACTGAGAAAGGGCTACAAGGGAGACAGCATGGTGCTCCTGGTAGCCGTGAAGAGGCATTCAATTGAGTTATCAAAACCAAGGAAGTGATGTATGAATTGGGATCTATCGGAGGAAGTGGGCATAGCTAAGCAATGAGGGGAAAGAAGCATATCTCAGGCCTCCACAAAAGCAAGTGTAAAGCCCTGGTCTAGGAAGGGAATGGGAAATGTAAGTGAAAGCCACAGTTTGCTGAAGCGGTTGTTAAAGATGGCATAAAGTCATGCAGCAGAGAGGATAAAAGGTGGGTGGGGGTACTGAGAAACTGGTAGACCATGATAGTGAACTTCATTTTTTTAATCATAAAAGCAATTTACAACAAATCATACAGGAGAAAGAGACGGAGTTGGAGAGAACAATAGTAACATGATCATGTTTACATTTTGAAAACCCCATGCTGGCTGCACCGAGACGGGCACACAGTGGATTACAGCAATTTAGTTTAGGAGCTATAGCAGTAGCCTAAGCAAGACACAGTGACTGCTTATATGTTGCTTGGAGGTGACTGAATAGAACGTGTCCAGTATCCAGATCAATTTAATCAAATCTATGCCCAGTAGAACAGGAACTTGCCTTTTCTATTAACCCAAGCAAGAACACACTCACTTGGGGTCAAATAAAAACAAGAAGGAACTCAAAACTTCTTAACTGAAAGCACTGGAGAACAATCTGTCAACTGGAGAATCACAAGATCCATAAATTTGGAGAAGAGAGATTTATTCCTTATAAAGGGTTGAAGCCTGCAGAATGGCCATCCTACAGGCTGAGAAGTGTAGCCTCCATTAGAGACCAAAAACAAGCACTTTGAAGGAAGAAGGGTGAGACAGAAATTTATGCTGAATGAGTTGGCTAAGTATACATATTTAACAGGTTGTAGAAGGAGTTATGAATATTCTCACGGTTGGGGGGCATTAAGCAAGCATGCATGTTCCATATTTCCCATGTTCACTTTGGGGCAGAGACTTAACATGTAAATGCATTAAAATTAGGATCTATGTGTCAAAACATGAAATAGAGGACAAAGAGGAAACCTGTGCTCTGTCCACTGGCCAGAAACAGTCTGTGGTCAGTAGTCAAAAGTCAGGAAGGGATGTGCTGTTAAACTGATCAGCTGTGTGCAGAAACCACAAGGAGGAAGGGGAGTCTGGCTGCAGTACCAGTCAGTTGATTGAAATCAGTGGCAGAGCAAGTCTGTCAACTGGGTTTGTTTCTGTTTAGCCCTTAGGGAACAAAGTCCAGTGGTAGTTATTGAGAGAGGGGTTGTAATGAGATGTGTCATACCTCTCATCCTGTCCTGGTGGGAAATATACCTTTTAAGGTTTCTCAGCAGTCCCCTTGGCAAAGAGGGGTTTCAGTCGTCTGGGGGATTTAGGATCTCATTTTCATCTCACATATCAAATGAATATCGACAAAGAAAAAAATCAAGATTTTCAAAATTAAAGAAAAATCTTAACATCATTAATCATTAGATAAATGAGTGAAATAAAGAAAATGAGAAAAAGAATGAGATCGTGTCCTTTGCAGCAACATGGATGGAGCTGGAGGCCGTTATCCTACGCGAACTAGAGCAGAAACAGAAAACTAAATAACACATGTTCTTATTTATAAGCGGGAGCTAAACACTGAATACACATGGAAACAAAGAAGGGAACAACCGACACCAGGAACTACTAGAGGGTGTAGGAGGGGAGGAAGTGGAGGATTGAAAAACTACCCATTGGGTACTATGCTTATTATCTCGGTGATGAAATAATACCTACATCAAACCCCCACGACATGCAATTTATCTATAGAACAAACCTGCGCATGTAACCCTGAAACTAAAATAAAAGTTGAGAAAAACCCACAGCCTTACTGAGGACTATACAGTACATCTCCTTACAGATTCTAGAGTTCAGTGGCACGATCTTGGCTCACTGCAACCTCTGCCTCCTGGGTTCAAGTGATTATCCTGCCTCAGCCTCCCGAATAACTGGGATTACAGGCGCCCGCCACTGCACCGGGCTAATTTTTCTATTTTTAGTAGAGACAGGGTTTCACCATCTTGGCCAGACTGAACTCGGACTCCTGACCTCGTGATCCACCCCACTTGGCCTCCCAAAGTGCTGGGATTACAGGCGTGAGCCACCGCGCCCGGCTCATTTATTTTTAAGGAATATAGTGACTCAGTCAAGAGACATGAAAGTCTTTGCACTCTATCCTATTTTATCTACAAAGCATCCCTCCAAAAAACTACATGTCAACACAGAGTTAGGGGCTTATGAAATCCCGCTGCCAAACAGAAATGAGGAGGCATGGATTCTTACCTTGTTACTTTGACTAGACTTGGGGTGTCTTCTAGGTTCTATAAAGGGCTAAGAATTACTGATTCAAGAAATGGCCTTAGTCACTAATTGTTATCAGAGTCAGCAGATAAACTTTCTCTCTTCCTCAAAGGAAGGACTTTGGGATTGCATTTGTATTCAGATATCATTCTTACTATTTACTGTTTGAGAAGATGGGCAGTTACTCTTCCTTCAGCCTCATTTTTCTCATTGTAAAATGGTGATAATAGCACCTATCTTCCAGGACTGGTATAATGATGAAAATTAACATGTGTTAAATGTCAGCATATTTTATGCTATCAGTTGATGGCAACTCAATATTATATTCCATTGTCTTCATCAATAGTCTTCTAAATTTCTTATATCCTGGTTCTGGACTTTTCATGATTTGAAAAGTATCTGGGCCGGGCGCGGTGGCTCAAGCCTGTAATCCCAGCACTTTGGGAGGCCGAGACGGGCGGATCACGAGGTCAGGAGATCGAGACCATCCTGGCTAACACGGTGAAACCCCGTCTCTACTAAAAAAATACAAAAAATTAGGCGGGCGCCTGTAGTCCCAGCTACTCGGGAGGCTGAGGCAGCGTAAACCCGGGAGGCGGAGCTTGCAGTGAGCTGAGATCCGGCCACTATACTCCAGCCGGGGCGACAGAGCGAGTCTCCGTCTCAAAAAAAAAAAAAAAAAGAAAAGAAAAGTATCTGGAAAATATTTTTGTATAAGCCACTAAGAATTTAAGCCTGCATTAGCATGAGATAAGGTCTAGTAAAAATGCAGATTCCAAGTCCCACCCTAAGCCTACAGAGCTGGAATCCTTAGAGCTGAGGCCCAGATACATGCATTCCTAATAAACTGCCCCACTGATTCCTATGCACATTAAAATTTATGATGTAATCTCCATATGGGATGAAGGGATGGCAGGATGAAGGGGCAGGAAGGAAGGATAGAGAAGGAAGAATTTGAATAGAGACTAGCATGACTGTGACCGGAAAAAAAAAAGAAAAAAGAAAAAGAAAATATTCTTATTGGGAAATTTCAAGTGCCTGTGATTCAGATATTACTGAGAAAGAGGGACTTCACACCTTCCCTCAAACCCTACCACAGAGTTACCAGCTCTGGTTGGCATCCCTAATAAGTGTTCTACTGGCCGGGTGCGGTGGCTCACGCCTGTAATCCCAGCACTTTGGGAGGCTGAGTCAGGTGGATCACGAGGTCAGGAGATCAAGACCATCCTGGCTAACATGGTGAAACCCTGTCTCTACTAAAAATACAAAAAAAATTAGCCGGGCGAGGTGGTGGTGGGTGCCTGTAGTCCCAGCTACTTGGGAGGCTGAGGCAGAAGAATGGTGCAAACATGTGAGGCGCAGTTTGCAGAGAGCCAAGATCACACCACTGCACTCCAGCCACTGCACAGAGTGAGACTCTGTCTCAAAAAACAAAAAAAGACATTAATAAATATTAAATTCAACTTACATTTTTTAAAAAAAGAAGTAACTCCCAAAGGAGGAATATATTCTGTTGTCCTATTACATAGTAGGGTGACTATAGTTCTCAATAAGGCATTGTATATATCAAAATAGCCAGAAGAAAGGGTTTTGTATGTTTACACCAAAAAGAAGTGATAAATGTCGGAGGTGATGAACAGTCAAATATCCTGGTTTGATAACTACACAATGTATACATGTGTTGAAATATAACATTGTTCCCTATAAATATGTACAATTGTTATGTGCTCATTAAAAATAACAAAATTAGTTTTTTTCCCTCACATAGTAAATTGGAGGCTTTGTTAGCATGCCTCCCCCATGTGGGAAGACAAAATAGAGTATAGAGATTCACGCTGTGAACTTTTCTCCAAGAAGCAACACAGGAACTTAGAAAGCGGAATGAAATCACAGACCCTTTGAAAGAAGTGCTGGGCAGCAGCCTATACCGTGATCCAGGTGGAAAACTGGGAGCCTCCAGAGTGTGAGGGGGGAGAGAATGCCGCCACGATACACACTGCCATGGAAGATCGTGGCAATCCAGGCCATGAGGGGAAGACTTAACTCTATCCAGAGTTGGAACTGATTTAGTGGGTGTTGGGGAACATATGAGAAGGAGCAGCATTTGGACAGCTTTGCATGCTCTCCCAGACTCCAGCAGGGACAGAGGGAAGCCATTTCTGATCCTATCTCACAGGGAAGATTGCAGAAGTCTGCCAGCTAACTCAGGCGGCAGTCACAGGTCGAGAGAAGCTCCCTACTGAGATTTGCGATATAATCTTCAGTGGGGATGAACCCCATTGGCCAGAACTGAGGGGTAAGTGGGAAGCGTGCTATAGCCACAAGCACAGAAGCTTAGGGCCTCTGCTTCATGAGTGTGACCGGAAAGCCCAGTTTCTGTCTTGGTCAGGAAAGCTTATGGCTTGAGGCAATTTGAAGTTCTGACTGCAGACTGCCTGGAACACAGCTAACCGCTGCTAGCAGAACACTGCTGGTGTGAGACCCGCCTTGCCAAGTGTGTGGGAGCAGAGCAGGGCTTACCGCCACCTGCTATACTCTACTCCCCGTGTGGATTCTTTGGTGCAACAGAAGCAGCTGTGCTCCTCTGTGGAACATTACCCCAGGGGCCAGGGAACTGACCTCTGATTTCTACTGGGGCAGCTGCCTGTGACTCCACATGGGAAGCCAGAGCACAGACTGCCTGACCCAGCGCCCGCCTGGCTTTGCTCCTCCTCCTGTCCCGGTAGGGTAACACAATGGACAGAGACATTTGAAAGTTCCATGGCCCCACACGTTGCTTCAGACAGCAGAGCACCTCCTTGGGTAACAAAAGGCAAGCAAAAGTTCCACTGCTACTATCATAGCTTGTGGTCTTTTGCAAGCACCACCTCTTGGCTAGAGGTTAAATGACACAACCCAATACAATATCAGTCCGTTCCATAACACCACGCTGACAAAGGAGAAAACTTTTGTGCAACCCCAGTTGGAACAGAGACTAACATGACTGTGATCACGCTGGCTAATCAGGAGGTCTTGAATCTGTCTACATGACCAGTACAGCTGGCATTTGTGAAGGTCACAACACTAGGGCTATTTATAACCAAGGAATCTCACAGAATTTACATGACTCCTCTCTCACCCCTATCAGATCTGGTGCTGGGAGACTTGAAGGACAGGTCACATCACTCGATCCCTTGTAGACATTCCCAGCACCATAGTACGGCAGCCCCACCTGGTGGTTAGACCCAGAAGAGCAGCAGGAGTCACAGTAGACTGGTGCTCAGGGACTGTTACTCCCAGAAAAAGAGGGAATGTACCACATTAAGGGAGCATTCCATGGGACAAAAGAAACCAGACTGCAGGCCTTGAGTCCTTACCTTTTCACCGTGGAAAGTTCCTTTCAGCAGAGTCACAGGAGCAGTGCTGGACTCAGTGTGGAAAGTTTGTGGGGTCTTCCCCAACGGTTAGGCATCCCTGGTGCATGAAGGGTCTTGGAGAAGGGGACTTTGTGATGGTTAATTCTGTGTGCCAACTTGATTGGATTGAAGGATGCAAAGTATTGTTCCTGGGTGTGTCTGTGAGGGTGTTGCCTTAAGAGATTAACGTTTGAGTCAGTGGACTGAGAGAGGCAGCCCCACCCTCAATCTGGATGGGCACCATCTAATCAGCTGCCAATGCAGCTAGAATAAAGGAGGCAGGAGAAAGTGGAAGGAGCTGACTTGCTGAGTCTCCCGGTCTTCATCTTTCTCCTGTGCTGGATGCTTCCTGCCCTCAAACATTAGACTGCAAGTTTTTCGGCTTTTGGACTCTTGGACTTACACTAGTGGTTTGCCAGGGACCCTCAGGCCTCCAACAATCAGACTGAAGGCTGCACTGTCGGCTTCCCTACTTTTGAGATTTTGGGACTTGGACTGATCCACCACTGGCTTCCTTGTTCCTCAGCTTGCAGATGACCTATCACAGGACTTTACCTTGGGATCATGTGGGTCAATTCTCCCTAATAAACTCCCTTTCCTATATACATTTATCCTATTAGTTCTGTTTCTTTAGAGAACCCTGACTAATACTGATTTCTTCTCCCCCTCATCTGCTACTCCAGACACAGCTGAATGTCTCCCATGGGACTCAGCATGGGTGCATCTGTAGACAGCCTTTCTGGGACATTTCAGGATGCATCCCCACAGTAGGAGTGCCCTCCAGATTCAGGCTTGGCTTGCACAAGAGGTAGAGTCACAATCCCTCTTTACATGAAGCAGATAAAGAGGTGCTTGTCTGATCTGAGGAGCTGGAACATGGGGTCAAGAGTGTGACTGGGATGGATTTCTTGAAGGGAGGTATGGTGGCTTTCTCCCTTCCTTCTGAAAAGACCCCAGTGCATTTCACTGAGAGATTCCCCAGCTGGGACCCCACTGGGGTGTTGAACTTACCCACCTGCTTTATCCTTGGCCAGTTTTTACTCATGGGCACCTCCTAATGGCCCAAAGGCTGAACTGCTCAACCCAGTGAGTAAAATAGTGGGGAACACATTTATAAAAGTGCACACCACTGGGAAACAAGATGAGCTTCCTGAGACCTCTGCCATTTCAGCCCCACAGGAGACAGTGAATCTGCTCACACATCCAGCACACCATTACTAAATCCTCATCAGAGAAATTCATCACACAAAGATTTTCTACAACCAAAAACTCACACAAAGTCTTCACCACTGAAAACACCCACAGCCAAAGGTAGGTGGTAGATGACAGTAACTTACAAATGTTAAAGCCACATCCTCAAGGGGGAAAAAAAATTAAAAACCCAGTCAAATAAAAAGTAAATTCCAAAATAATTAGAAAAAAAGTACTTAAATGAGAAGGAACCAGAAAAATGATTCTGGCAATATGAAAAAATAGGGGTCTATATCAGCCCCAAAGATCACATTAACTCTCCAACAGTGGAGCCAAACCAAGATGATATTGTTGAAATATGAGATACAGAACTCAAAAGGTTGATTATTAAGTTATTGAAGGGAATACAAGAGAACAGTGAAAAACAACATAAACAAATTTTAAAATACAATTCAGGATATGAAAGAAAAATTTTCTAAAGAGATATTTCAGGAAAAACCAATTATAATTTCTGGAAATGAACGACACATTTAGGGAACTATGAAATGCAGTGGAAAATTTTAGCAATAGACTACACCAAGTAGAAGAAAAGATTTCAGAACTCAAAGGAAAGATTTTTCAATTAACATAATCAGACAAAAATAAGGAGAAAAGAATTAGAAGGGAAAATGTCTCCAAGAAATATAGGATTATGTAACACAGCTAAACCTAAAAATCACTGGTTTCCTGAAAGAGAATAAAAAGCAAAATGTTTGGAAATCCTATTTGAAGGAATAATTGAGGAAAACTTCTCTGACCTTGCTAGAGATTTAGACATCCAAATACAAGAAGCTCAAAGAACTACTGAGACATTCATGGCAAGAAGGACACCGCCAAGGCGTATATTCATCAGACTATCTAAATTCAACATGAAGGAAAGAATTCTAAGAGCAGTGAGACAAAACCATCAGGTAACCTATAAAGGAAAATGTATCAGACTAACAGCAGATTTCTCTGTAGAAACCTTACGAGCAAAAAGGGATTGGGGTCCTATCTTTAGTCTCCATAAACAGAATAACTATCAGCCTAGAATTTTGTACCCAGCAAAACTAAGTTTCACAATAGATACTGAGGCCTACTTGAGGGTAGATGGTAGAGAGGGAGGATTGAAAAACTGCCTCTTGGGTACTATGCTCATTACCTGGGTGATGAAATAATATGTACACCAAACCTCCACAACATGCAATTTATCTATAGAAAAAACCTGCATATGTACACTTGAAACTAAAATAAAAGTTTTAAAAATTTAAAAAACTAACTTTCATAAGTAAAGGAGAAACAGACTTTCTCAGACTAGCAAATGATGTGGAAATTTGTCTATAGTAGATCAGCCCAACAAGAAATGCTAAAATTAGTTCTATGTCTTGAAACAAAAGGTTGATGCTCACCAGAATAGAAACTCCTGAAAGCATAAAACTCACAGGGCTTATAAAACAATAACACAAAAAAGAAAACAAAATCACTAGGTAATAATCAATGTGATGACTGGAACAGTATGTCACATCTCAATATTAGTGTTGAAAGTATATGGTCTAAATGCTCTGTTAAAAGATACAAATTGGCAGAATGGATAGAAAAAATTACAAACCAAATATCTGCTGTCTTCAGGAGACACACCTAACATGTAAGGATTCTTATAGACTCAAGTTAATAGATTAGGAAAAGGTATTTCCTACAAATGGAAATTAAAAATGAGCAGGAGTAGCTATTCTTCTATCATATAAAACAAACATTAAAGCAACAACAGTTAAAAGAAGACAAAGAAAGTTATAATGATAAAAGGATCAATTTGACAAGGAGATGTAACAATCCTAAATATATATGTACTTACCTTACTCTGGAGCTCCCAGATTCATAATATTATTACTGCTAAACCTGAGAAAAGAGATAGACAGCAACACAATAATAGTGGGGTACTTCAACACTCCATTGATAGCATTAGACAGATCATCAATGCAGAAACTTAACAAAGAAACACAGGACTTAAACTGAACTCTAGAACAAGTAAATGTAAGAGTCATTTACAGAGCATTCTATCCAAGAACTGCAGAATATACATCCTTCTCATTAGCACATGGAACTTTCTCCAAGATAGACCATATAGTGGCCCATAAAAAAGTCTCAATACATCTTGAAAATCGAAATCATATCAAGTGTCTTCTTATACCCCAGCAGAATAAAATTGGAAATCAATTCAAAAAGTAACGCACAAAACTATACAAATACATGAAATTGGAAAAATCCATTCTTGAATGATTGTTAGGTTAACAATGAAATTAATATGGGAATGTAAATAATTTTCAAAATGAATGACACGTGACACGTTATCAAAATCTTTGGAATAAAGCAAAAGAAGTAAGGAAAGTTTGTAGCACTAAAGAGGAAAGTTTGTAGCACTAAATGCCTGCGTCAGTCTAAAAGATCACAAATTAACAACATAATGTCACACCACAAGGAAATAGAGAAACAAGAATAAACCAAACCCAAAGCTGGCAGAAGAAAATATATAACAAAGATCAGAGCAAAACCAAATAAAATTGAAACAAAAAAATACAAAAGATTATAGAAACAAAAAGTTTGTTCTCTAAAAAAATAAACTTAATAGACCACTAGCTAGATTAACCAAGAAAATAAAGCAAAGATTCAAATAAGCTCAATTAGAAATGAAAATGGAGGCATTACAACTACACCACAGAAATAAAAAAGGTCATTTGAGTCTATCATGAATACCTCTATGCACAAATACTAGAAAACCTAGAGGAAATGAATAAATTACTAAAAAGGTATAACCCCTCTAGCTTGAATCAGAAATAAATTGAAATCCTGAACAGACCAATAACAAGCAGTGAGATTGAATCAATGGAAAAACTGCCAACAACAATAAAAATAAGCTTGGCTGGGCACGGTGGTTCACGCTTGTAATCCCAGCACTTTGGGAAACTGAGGCAGGTGGATTACCTGAGGTCAGGAGTTCGAGACCAGCCTGACCAACATGTTGAAACCCTGTCTCTACTAAAAATACAAAAATTAGCCAGGCATGGTGGCGTGCGCCTGTAGTACCAGCTACTCGGAAGGCTGAGACAAGAGAATTGCTTGAACCCAGGAGGCGGAGGTCGCAGTGAGCCGAGATCATGCCACTGCACTCCAGGTTGGGTGACAGAGTGAGATTCCACTAAAAAAAAAAAAAAAAAAAAAAAAAAAATCCCAGGGCAAGATGGATTTGCAACCGAATTCTACAAGACAGTCAAAGAAGAATTAGTGCCAATTTTACTGAAAATATTCCAAAATATTGAGAAAGAATCCTCCCTAACTTACTACATGAAGTCAATATTGCCCTGATACAAAAGCCAGGACATAACAACAACAACAGCAACAACAACAACAACAGAAAAAAACAAAAGGGAAAACTGCAAACCAATGTACTTGATTAATATAGATGCAAAAATTCTCAATAAAATACTGGCAAACAAAATCCAAAAGCACATCCTAACAAATAATCATCATGATCAAGTGGATTTCATTCCAGGGATGCAGAGGTACACAAGTCAATAAATGTAATTCATCACATAAACAGAACTAAAACAAAAACAACATGATAATTTCAATAGAGGCAGAAAAACCATTACTTAAAATCCAGCATCCCATTTCAATAAAAACCCTCAAAACCTAGGCATACAAGCAACATACCTCAAAATAATGAAAGCTATGTATAACAAACCCACAGACAACATCATACTACATGGGGAAAATTGAAAGCATGCCCCCTAAGAATGGGACCAAGACAAGAATGCTCACTTTCACCACTTCTAATCAACATTGTACTGGAAGTCCTAGCCAGAACAATTAGACAAGAGAAAGAAATAAAATGAATCCGAATTGGAAAAGAGGAAGTCAGACAGTCTCTGTTTATTGATAATATTGTCTTATATCTAGAAAACTCTAAAAATACCTCCAGAAGACTGCTAGATCTGAATAACAAATTCAGAAATGTCTTATGTTACAAAATCAATGTACCCAAATCAGTAGCACTGCTATATACTGGCAAGACAAGCAGAGAATTAAATCAAGAACTCAATCCCCTTCGCAATAGCTAATAAAATAAAATAAAATACCTAGGAATACACTTAACTGAGGAGGTGAAAGATCGCTACAAGGAAAACTACAAAACACTGCTGAAAGTAATCGTAGGTGACACAAACAAATGGAAATACCTTCCATACTCATAAATTAGAAAAATCGATATCATGAAAATGACAGTACTTCTCAAAGCAATCTACAGATCTAATGCAGAATTAGAAAAAACAATCCTAAAATTCACAGGGAACCAAATTAAGAGCCCAAATAGTCAAAGCAATCTGAAGCAAAAGGAACAAATCCAGAGGGATTACATTACCTGACTGCAAATTATACAACGCTGTCGTAACCAAAATAGCGTGGTGTTGGTGTAAAAGCGGATACATAGACCAGTGGAACAGAATAGAGGACCCAGAAATTAAGCCAAATACTTACAACAAACTAATTTTTGACAAGGCGTACAAAAAAATAAATTGGGAAAAAGACACCCTATTCAATAAATGGTGTTGGGAAAATTGGATGGCCACATGTAGACAATTAAAGCTGAATCTCTATCTTTCACCATACACAAAAATTCACTCAAGATGGATTAAAGATTTTAACCTAAGTCCTGAAACCGTAAAAATAATAGAAGATAACCTAGGAAAAATTCCTTTGAACATTGACCTAGGCAAAGAATTCATGACTATGGCCCAATAACAAATGCAACAAAAACAAAAAGAAGTGAGTGAGACCTAACTAAATCAAAAAGCTTCTGCACAGCAAAAGAAATAATCATCAGAGTAAACAGATAACCTGTAGAATGGGAGAGAATATCTGCAATTATGCATCCAACAAAGGACTAACATCCAGAATCTATATAGAATTCAAACAAATCAACAAGAAAAAAAACCAAATAATCCCATTTAAAAATGGGCAAATAACATGAATGTACATTTCTCAATAGAAGAAATACAAATGGCCAACAAAGGTATGAAAAAAATCACTAATCATCAGGAAAATGCAAATTAAAACCACAATGAGGCTCCACCTTACCCTAGCCAGAATGGCCATTACTAAAAAGTCAAAAGCAATAGATTTTGGCAAGGATGTGGTGAAAAAGGAATTCTTTTTTTTTTTTTTTTTGAGATGGAGTCTCACTCTGTCACCCAGGCTGGAGTGCAGTGGCAATATCTTGGCTCACTGCAAGCGCTGCCTCCCAGGTTTATGCCATTCTCCTGCTTCAGCCTCCCCAGTAGCTGGGACAACAGGTGCCCGCCACCATGCCCGGCTAAATTTTTGTATTTTTAGTAGAGGCGAGGTTTCACCGTGTTAACCAGGATAGCCTCAATCTCCTGACCTAGTGATCAGCCCGCCTCGGCCTCCGAAAGTGCTGGGATTACAGGCGTGAGCCACTGTGCCCAGCTGTGAAAAGGAATTCTTATACAAGTCAATTGTATATTAGTAAATTGTAAATTAGTACAACCTCTGTAGAAAACAGTATGGAGATTTCTCAGAGAACTAAAAGTAGATCTAATATTTGATCCAGCGCTCCCAGTGCTGGGTATCTACCCAAAGGAAAAGAAATCACTATATCCAAAAGACACCTGTATGTATATGCTTATCAGCACAATTCACAATTTCTAAGATATGGGAACATCCTAAGTGCCTATTAAGCAATGAGTGGATAAAGAAAATATGTTATACATATATACCAAGGAAAGCTACTCAGTCATTAAAAAAAGAATGAAATAATGTCTTTTGCAGCAACCTGGATGGAACTTGAGGCCATTATTCTAAATAAAGTAACTTGGGAATTGAAAACCAAATACAGCATGTTCTCACTTATAAGTGGAAGCTGAGCTGTAGATACACAAAGGCATTCAGAGTGGTATAATGGACTATGGAGACTCAGAAGTGGGGAGGACTAGGGGAAGGTGAGAGATGAAAAGCTACCTGTTGGGTACAATGTACACTACTCATGTGACAGGTGCACTAAAATTCCTAGACTTCAACACTATTCTATTTATCCATGTAACCAAAAACCACTAATACCCCTAAAGCTATTGAAATGAAATTTTTAAAAAGTATATATTCTCTATTGTCTCTCTAAAAATAAATAAATAAATAAAAATAAATAAAAAGTAAGAATGAAAAAAAAATTAAAAAGAAAAGACCAAAAGACAAAAACAAAAAAAACACCTAAACCTCTGAGGGAACATGTGAATAAACTAGAAGATAGCAAAGGAAGAATATTTCCTTAAAATTCTTACTATTGGATTGAATGATTACAAGCAAGTAGGAAACTGAGCATGAATATTGTTGTATAGTCTGTTTTCAAACTGCTACAAAGATACCACCTGAGACTGGGTAATTCATAAAGAAAGGAGGTTTAATTGACTCACAGATCTGCATGGCTGGGGAAGCCTCAGAAAACTTACAATCATGGCATAAGGGGAAGCAAGGCACATCTTACATGGTGACAAGAGAGAGAGAGAGACCAGGTCAAGAGAGAAACAGCCAAACACCTTTAAAGCATCAGATCTTGTGAGAATCCACTCACTATCATGAGAACCCCCATGATCCACTCACCTCCCACCAGGTCCGTCCTTCAGCACGTGGGGATTACAATTCAAGATGATATTTGGGTGGGGACACAGAGCCAAACCATATCAAATATGAAATGTGTAACAAAGGTAGCAGATGTTCCATTCATTGGAATCCATATATTGGTTTTGCTGTTTGTTCCATGTTTTGAAAGAATCACAAATACAAGATGGTATTAACGAAAACCAGACATATTTAAAAGCACATGGAAACATGAGCTTAACTCAGGTTTCTAAGGGTAATGCAGTGCCCATCTCCCAGGCATCTGAAGTGGTACTGCCAATATACATTACAGCATATTGGTGAATTTTATAAAAGTGGGTTCTGAAAAACAAGACCTATTTTAACATCAGCTCTGGACTATGAGACTGAAAAGGGCCTACAGGAGGCCATATTATAACTTCTGTGGGCCCTAGGCACCTTGTCTTTGTGATCTCCTTCCTCCATAACAAAATACCAGAAATGGTACTTTATGAATGTGTTGGTTATGTAGATGAATATAATATGGGCTAGATTCATTATACATTAAACATTTTACCTATATACACATATATGTTATATTATATATGTGTATGTGCATATACATATTATATTTAAATTTCTCATATAATTTGGAAAGAAATTAAATATTTCTTGGGTCCCTGAAAGTATCATGGGCCCTAGACACTTGTGTCTACTGCACCTATTGGTTGAGCCAACCCTGACAAAGAAATAGCAGTGATCAGAAAAGAAATCACAGTGAAGGTAGACTCAAAGTCCCTGGTGAAAAATCCTGCAGCTCAGGGAGAACAGAAGAAAGATTTTTTTTTTTTTTTGAGACGGAGTCTCGCTCTTTTGCCCAGGCTGGAGTGCAGTGGCATGATCTCAGCTCACTGCAAGCTCCGCCTCCCAGGTTCACGCCATTCTCCTGCCTCAGCCTCCCGAGTAGCTGGGACTACAGGCGCCCGCCACCTAGCCCGGCTAGTTTTTTGTATTTTTTAGTAGAGACGGGGTTTCACCGTGTTAGCCAGGATGGTCTCGATCTCCTGACCTCGTGATCCACCCGTCTCGGCCTCCCAAAGTGCTGGGATTACAGACTTGAGCCACCGCGCCTGGCCAGAAAGATTATTTTTAAGAGAGAACAGGAAGTAAACTATAATCAGCAGATAAGCTATCCCAGGAGGGGAGGGGGAAGAAAAGCCCTGACTTAGAGCTTTTGCCAATTTCTGTGGTGTAAATGTTCTCCCTATAGCCAATTTTAAGCTACCAGTTGTCTAACAACTGGATTTTTAAATTCTTGGATATATCACAATCAGCTTTTGCTAGTCTACATCAATATACCACGGGAAGAGGATTGTTGTCACTCTTTAGAATATTTTGCATCTTTTGAGTAAAAGCACCAAAGTACTCCAAAAATGGCATGAGCAGACTTCAGAACCAGTCTTACACCCAATGTGACCACATGAAGGCCCCCAGCTTTCTTCTATTGCTAATCATAGCCTAAAAATACTCCATAATTAAGAATTATAAATGCAAATTGAAGTTTAACCTATTCTCTCATTATGAGTTAGTTTCTGTACGAATGCAAACATAATATCATACTCTCCATTTTAACAGAAAAGGAGTAGCATATTAGAACCAAGAAACGTGCAGGCCTTGTTCTTAAAAGATATATAGAGAAAAGGTGTCTGGTAGTGTCCTGAAGACAAATCTTGTCAGCTTTCGATTTGCCTTGACAGTTGCCTGTCCTCATTTTGTGTGCTGGCTGAAAGAATCCAGGACCCAGCCACTTTATGGTGACATTAGCAGCCTTCTTTACAATTGTAGATTGAGTAACTGCTTGCTTGTGTCTACATTCTTTTACACCAGTATTACCCGAAATAAGTAAACTCCCCTTCTCCCAGTGAAAAACATTTCCAGATGGTCTCTAAAGTACAGTAATGGTGGAAGATTCAGCAAATAATAATGTCCTTGAGAAGAAGAGCTCACCCTTGTTTTGTTTAGTTCGTTATAGAAACCATACTATGGTATGTCGAAGTCCCTTAAAAAGAAAGAATTATTGAAAAAAAACTGACTTTGAAATCAATCAAAGGGACAGGTGATCTGATTCACCTTCTTATTGTGAGACATCATTGAGTATACGAATGTATACACACACGAATTGAGTTTCTTGAGGCTCTGTATAACAAATTGCCACCAACTTAGTGGCTTAAGACAGCACAAATATTTTTTCTTATAGCTCTGGAGGCTGGAAGTTCACAATCAGTCTCCCCGGATGAAGGTCAAGGTGCAGTCAGGGCTGGTTCCTCCTGCAGGTTCTAGGGGAGAAGCTATTCCTCTGTCTTGTTCAGTTTCTAGCAGCTGCCTGCATTGCTTGGCTCATGACCCCTTCTTAACATCACTTCAACCTCTTGCTTCCATGGTCCTGTCTGCTGCAGACTCTAATTCTCCCTCTTGTAAAGACCCCTGTGATTACACTGGGCCCACTGGAATAATTCAAAACAATATTCCCATCTCAAGATCTGTAACTTAATCACATCTGCAAAATCCCTATTGCCGTAAGGTAACTTACACAGGGATACAGGGTCTAAGAGCTGAATATGCATGTGGGGCATAAGTCATCTTGCGCGCGCGCGCGCACACACACACACACACACACACAAGCAAACATTAACAAAAAATTTTTCTTTATCTTTCGTGTTACAAAACTAACTATTAAAATTACAACAGAAACCAAGTAACTTCCAAGTTTTCACAATTAAAAAATAAATGCCATGGGCACTAATAGATTGCTTTAGCTTCTAGTAACAATGAAACATTTATCTAAAATATCTATAATAAGGGCCTCAGAAGATTTCATGAATATTATCTTAATTTTATTCCTGCAACATCTAAACAGAAGTGCAGTTCTCAGGTATTTTGTGATAAATACATTACAAAGCATAAGATTTGAAATAAAGGAGTTGACTTATTAAAATGTTCTAAGAATATCTGATTTACAGATAACTTTTTTTTTTTTTTTGAGATAGAGTCTCGCTCTGTCATGCAGGCTGGAGTGCAATGCCATGATCTTGGCTCAATGCAACCTCTGCCTCCCAGATTTAAGTGATTCTCCTGCCTCAGCCTGCTGAGTAGCTGGGATTACAGCCACACACCACCATGCCCAGCTAATTTTTGTACTTTTAGTAGAGACAGGGTTTCACCATGTTGGCCAGGCTGGTCTCGAACTCCTGTCCTCAGGTGATCCACCCACCTCAGCCTCCCAAAATGCTGGAATTATAGGTGTGAAACACCGTGCCTGGCCTACAGATAACTTTTGATGTGGAGAAAATGAATAACTATCTGATGCTCAACTCATGGTTTAATTGCAAGTACCCAGATTAAGTAAACAATTGTGATTGCCTCCTAACTTTAAAAAAAAATTGCATAATATAAATCATATACGCTATTTTTGTGTTTAGCTTCTCATTACAAGTCATGTTTCTATGTCTTATTATTTCTTAAAGTCCCACTGAGATCCTAACAGAGTGTAACAGAAATGCATGTTACATGTAGTTGAGCACTTAAATTCAATATCAGTTACAAATTTGAAAGAAAATTAGCATCCATTCGTTCACATAAAAATGAGCATCTTTCCACCAAAACTTTAGACACTTCTTAATGATTTGCCCTGTTATACTGTAAATTCCTGCAATCAAGTCATCTTATCTCATTCCTCTTGATGTCTTCCTACAATATTCCTGCCAATACTTACAACATTAGATCAATTCTGCTGGTAACTTCAGAATCTAGAAAGGTCAACTTTAATTCTTTACATGCTTCTTCCAAATCTGCTCCTTTTCCTTTAGCATTGTTACGGTGTCTCCTAACCAACTGTTAACCGATAACTGAGATGGTCTTTCTTTTATTTTTACTTCTAATTCTTACCTACCCGTTTGAAATGAACCTGTTCAAAGAGTCTTCCCTGAAATAGCATCTCCCTTTACACCCTGGAAAGATCCACAGCTTCTACTAGAATTATCAGACAGTGTGTGTGTGCATGTGTGTATGTGCATGTGTGTATGTGTGTCTATGTGCAAATTATCTTTCCAGTTTGGAAGGCTGGTGGTTGCATATAGGCATATATTTTCATAGGCTCTCATTTCCTGAGGCTTTACCATTTGCTTTAGAGATTAGGGAATGCCCATTCTAAAAATAGCCAAGTTCTTGGTGCATAAGGGATGTTTTTATCTGCCAGCCACCATTGCCCAGGCTGCAGTTCAGGCTTTCTCTTCCTCCTGTCCTCCCGTTCCTCATGCCTTTGCCAGTGTGCCAGAGCTCCGTGGGTGGCCTGCTGTCATCACTCTGCACCTGTCCCAATTAGCAGGCCTGAGACGCCGCCAAGGCAGCTTGCGTGCTGTGGACTAGTGCGTTGTGTGACCTCATGGCTGGCAAGGCAGCGGCTCGATGGTATGTGGTGTCTAGACGCCATTTGTCGGGTTTGCCTGGTGGGTGAAAGCTGTGTGTGGTGTTGCAGGTTTCCCACAGCTGTGTTCACAGGCTGAAAAAGATTCACCAGAGGCTGGACAGCTGGGACCAGGTCATCCATCTCGGTACCCTCAGAGTTCACCATGGGCCTGACACATGATAGGCACTCATAGATTTTTGTTGAAATAACAGTGCTTTAGGGCAATATTGATTTTCTACTGTTCCCACAAAATCTGGGAGAGTGTTGAGAGGAAGAACATGAATGCTGGAGGCAGAAGGACCCTGGGTTCAAATTCTGACTTTGCCACCTTCCGGCTGTATGACATTAGGCAAGTGTGACAATGACCCCAGGTCTCAGTTTTCTTATATTATATGGGGACACTAGTAGCCCTATCTTATAGAGTTGTGATTACTAGAATAGCTTCTTCTTGAATAGCTCTTAACACATCACCAGGCACGCGGCTAAGGCACTAGAAATGCTACACTTTTCATAATCACCACATTTCATCTGCAATTTCCCGCCAGCCTCCCCACTATCATCGCTTTCTCCATCTGATGTTCTACACACGTGACATAATTTTAAACACCATTTTTTTCTTGTTTTGAGACACAGTTTTGCCCTGTTGCCCAGGCTGGAGTACAGTGGCACAATCTTGGCTCACTGCAACCTGTGCCTCCTGGGTTCAAGCAATTCTCCTGCCTCAGCCTCCTGAGTAGCTGGGATTACAGGTGCATGCCACCACACCTGGCTATTTTTTTTTTTTTTTTTTTTTTGTATTTTTAGTAGAGACGGGGTTTCACCATGTTGGTCAGGCTAGTCTCGAACTCCTGACCTTCTGATCTGCCCACCTCAGCCTCCCAAAGTGCTGGGATTACAGGTGTTAGCCACCACGCCTGATCTAAATACCACTTTTAAAATATTACTAGTAAATGAATTCAGCAAAACTATTTCTTTCTCTTTCTGGGCTAAAGGTTTTAAACTGGCTGTTAGGAATGTGTTTCCTGAGATGGGGCATTACGGTCTTCATCCTTTTTGCAAAGACAGGGGAAGGGACCACAAGGCCTGGGACTTCCTTCTGAATCTTCTACTTTCAAGGAAACGAGAACAAAATACACAAATGTTAATAAAGCACACACCTTTCTCCTTGAATTCAGGAGGTCTAGTGTGACTCATTTTGCTGTCAGAAGCTATTTTACTGAAGGTAGAAAACAATAAAATGGCAATGGTGACATAATTTGCATACTTGTTCCATCCCAAATCTCACGTTGAATTGTAATCCCGTGTTGGAGGTGGGGGCCCGTGGGAGGTGTTTGGATCATGGGTGTGGATTTCTCATGAATGGCTTAGCACCAGCTCCTTGGTGCTCTTGTTGAGATGCTGAGTGAGTTCTTATGAAATCTGGTTGTTTAAAGGTGTGTGGAACCTCAACCCCCCTCCTCTCTCGCGCGCTCCTGTTCTGGCCATGTGATGTGTCTGCTCCTGCTTTGCCTTCTGCCATGTCTGTAAGATTCCTGAGGCCTCCATAGAAGCCAAGTAGATGCCAGCACCATACTTCCTGTACTGCCTACAAAACCATGGGCCAATTAAACCTCTTTTATAAATTACCCAGTCTCAGGTATTTTTTATAGCAGTGCAACAATGGCCAGTTGAAAACCAGAACAGATATCATTTCAGAAGCAATAAGTATTAGCTAAAATGTAATGTGCCCTAAAATGTACCTATGAAATTCTGTGACAAAAAGAAAAATAAGCTTGTGGAAGTAGAAACAGACGTGAGGGTGGCATTTCTTTAGGATGAAAAGAAAGGAGAAAGTATCTATCGGGCCCATCTCAATGAAAGAACTCTGATCGGCTGAGATGGCTCCAGGTTCTGCAGAAAGCTGATGAGAATGGAACTTTCCATGTTCCATAGCAAGTAATAGTGAGCTTTCCTTAGGTATTGATGGGATCCAGCCTCCTTCCTGCATACTGCAAGAGAAGTGGGAGTGGAGATTTGAGGCTTCTGAACATAGAATTAGTTTCACCCTCAGAGCTGTAATTTCCGATCCCCTTATCCCACCTACACACACACACACACACACACACACACACACACACACACCCCACAGGCGCTCACGCAGGCACCTGTCCATTTCATTTACTTCTGGACTATTTGTGCAAGTATTAATTGTGTCACATTAATTCATCGTGTAGAATGACTTAGGAAACATTTCTTCACAAAAGGTAAAACCTTCAGGCTGCTAACTTGGTGTTCATTTTGGTCACGTTTTACCAGATGGCACCAATGTCAATAGCTAAGTCTCTGGAGTACCCCAAAATATGGCTTCTGAAACCACCAAATCATGTCTTCGCGGTGAATCTATATACATATTATGAATAATTTCAACATCAGCAGCAGCAGTCTCTTCTGTCTTCCGAGGACAAAAGGAGAAGACAACGGTCATATCAACATCATTAAATAAAAAGTTAAAAAGTAAACTTCCTTATTCAACCACAAGGTGGAGCATTTAACCCAGAATCAGCTGCCACTAAATCTGTTCATAATATTTTATTTTTATGCGAGCATTTTTACTGTTTGGGGAAGGAATCTAAAGCTGAAATAAAAGAGAATATTGTGTCTTAAAAATCTTAATTTTAAATAAAACCCAGCAATCTATGCTTGAATACAATTTTCTAAAAAATGAGCTGCATTTAAAAAGATCTTAATGGTCAAACTGTAAGCAATCCCAGATTATTTGATGTACCAACTGACAGATTTATGTAAGCCCACAGTTTCAAATGAATAGATTTGTGAAATGCAGGAGTTATAAATATTACAAGAAACCTAGATTTTTTTTGTTGCATTCGAATTGCAACTCAAGAAACCTAATTCATGTGTCTCCTTAGACCTAAATTTTTACGATTACATTAATACAAACCAATTTTCATTATTATATTTGTTTGAAGACTATCTTTAAAGGCAAGGTATAATATGTCACACAAATGAGAAAACTCCTTCCAAATCAAAGGTCTTTAAAAAGAACAACTTTCACCTAAGTTGATGACAGTTAAATGAAAACAAATTATATATAATGTATTTTGAATGTGCTTAAAACACAGGTTGCAATTGACCTGTTCTCTTCATAATCATTTATTAAGAAATGATAGATTTACGTAAGACTTGTTGCCTTATGCCATGAAAACTACACAAGGCTTTGATAATGTGGTCAGCAGTAAGTTCCAGGAAGGATCTTACCAACTCAATGTACAGTTCATGCCTTTCCAGAAATACAGGGCAGGATGGGGATCGCAGAAGTCACATTTTGTGAGATGGAGCCAACCACACTGGGTGCCTCCTGGAGATGTCTAAAATGAGTATCAACAGCATCTCAGAAGAGCAACAGGCATTCTCAAGGGACTTTTGTAGAAAGGGTTCAATTGGACATAGAAAAGTGGGGAGGGCAGGGAAAGTGGCAGGGCTGTCTTAGCTAGGGAGGCGGTGGGGACATCACGAAGTGACTCAAAGCATAGGTATTGGTGCTGTCTTTTCTACTCACTCAACACTTCATCCAGGTGTCTTTGCTTTCAACTGCTTCTAGAGGATCATGATTCTCTAGGAAATACGAGCCCATTCTAAGGCTGAACCCTGCCTTAGTCCACAGGAGGGCATCACTTCTGTTAGAAAGGAAAGGTGTAGGTTACTGAAAGCAAGAGGCACGCATAGATGAAGGAGAATTCCTGTAACTTCCTGGCACAGGGATACATGGCACCCCTTGGAGACTGGAGCGTCTGCAGGCTTTGCTGTGGTGCCACCTAGTGTTGGTAACTATCATTGCAGTTTTTCGATGGTACTGGTTCTGATACTGACCACAAGGCTGCTAGTCCCCGAACTGCTAAGCTCTCTTTCATCTGGGCAATTTCTCTTGGGTCGGAGAAAGTGGAATGACCCAGCTTCCTGGGCAGGAGAGAGGACCACAGGCACATAACAGAAAGTGAGACAGGGTTTGTTGAAGAAAGGAGATGTATTGCTTAGTTTTTCAAACCTTTTATCCTCCGCAAAGACTTCGTTGTAACAAACAGCCCACCTGATCACCAATTCCACCCCCACTCCCATTATCATAAGAACATGGGGAGGGGATGGGGACTCAGGTCTTTAATCTACTTGATTTTTGTGACTTCCTTGGAGTTACTTGAGGCACCACCACAAGGGCGTAAAGCCACACTGTCAGACCCCAGGGTATCCTGACAGCTGTGGTCGCTGGCTCCATGGCAAGGATTCTCCTTCAACCCCAAGAGAAAAGAAAAGCAAATAAGTAAAAAGAGGTTTCCCTTTTGCATGTTTGACTTGCAGCCATCTCTATGTGTTTCCTAGACCTCCTGTAACAATGTACCACAAACTGGGTGGTTTAAAACAACAGAAATGTATTTTTGCACAGTTCTGAAGGCTAGAAGACAAAACTTAAGGCACTCACAGGGGCAAGCTCCCTCTGAGTCTTTGGATAGAAATATGAGAGGCTTTTGAACCAGAGCAACTCCATCTTGAATAGGGGCTGGGTAAAGTGAAACTGACACCTACTGGGCTGCATTTGCAGGAGGCTAGGCATTCGAAAGTCACAGGATGAGATAGGAGGTCAGCACAAGACACAGGCCACAAAGACCTTGCTGATAAAAACAGTTTGCAGTGAAGAAGCCAACTAAAATCCATCAAAACCAAGATGGCGACAAGAGTGACCTCTGGTCGTCCTCACTGCTACACTCCCATTAATGCCATGACAGTTAACAAATGACATGGCAATGTCAGAAAGATACTCGAAATGGTCTAAGGAGGGAAGGCATGAGCAATCCACCCCTTGTTTAGCATGTAATCAAGAAATAACCATAAAAATGGGCAACCAGCAGCCCTAGGGACTGCGCTGCCTATGGAATGGCCATTCTTTATTCTTTCACTTTCTTAATAAACTTGTTTTCACTTTACTCTATGAACTTGCCATGAATTCTTTCTTGCAAGAGATCCAAGAACCCTCTTTTGGGGTCTGGATCCAGACTCCTTTACAGTCACAGAGTATTTCCTTGCCTCTTCCTAGCTTCTGATGGGGGCCATCAATCCTGCCCAATCCTTGGCTTGCAGCTGCATGGCTTCAGTCCCTACATCTGTGCCCACCTGGCACTCTCTCCTTGTGTGTTTGTCTTTATATAGTCTTCCCTCTTCTTATAATGACATCAGTCGTATTGGATTAGAGCCCATCCTAATGACATCTTAACTTGATTACATCTGCAAAGACCCTATTTCCAAATAAGGTCACATTCTCAGGTACGTGGGATAGGTCTTCCACGTTATCTTTTTGGGGGGTCACAATTCAACCCCTGATCATTCTACCATTTTGGCTGAGAGGTGTCCAGTGCAAAATCAGATGTTTTTAGACAATTCTTTGTAGCATTTATATCAATTTCCAAAGCATTTTCTGCTCCAGTAAACTAATTTTGTTTTCTCTAGAGTTGAGGCACACAAGTCAATATAGTTATCTCACACTTGCCAACAAAGGATCCTACAAGACATCTATGAATTTTTGGAAAACTCTACATCAAGTTAGGGACAAAAGTGCTCTCTTTATCACACTCCCTTCCAAACAAAACAAAACAAAAACTTCAGAGCAACTCTGTAAATCATAACAGAGAACAATGCTGTTCGCTGACAATTATTTCAAAAGTTACATCATGAATTTGGGCTTATCAAATACCATGATACCTTGAACAATTCCACTAAAAGAGAGAACAGGGACATAGTGCTTACTTGAGTTTTACCTCAACATTTTGTTTCAGTTTCTGATTATTCTTTCTTAGTGCCAAAATGTTGAGAATATTAAGGAGTTGGGACATTCCATATAGTTCCTAGGGGAAGGAGAATTGTTCCATTTAACATTTACATATGAAGTTATTTTAAAAATATCTTCAACTAAATGTAAGAACTCAACATTTGCACCAATATAGAAATTGTGTGGAGCTATCATCAAAACGAAAAAACAGATTTTTAATTTATCACCTTAGTCCTAAGTTGTGGTAAAATATCAACATAGTTTATGAAAAAAAGCAATAGATGATTAATTCAAAATTGGAAGTGCCTCATGTGGATGGCCCAATTATCCACGTAGATGAGACAGTCGTAATTTTGTTTAATTTAGTCATCACTAAGGGAAGTTATATTTAACTCCGAGTCTAAATTCCACAAAGCAAAATTTTAAAAAGCTCAAATTGTCCAATAATTAATTGTCCCTGATGCAGTAAAACAAATAATTAGTTTCCATCTGATTTATGAGCACTCAAAATCATTTACTCGAAGCCAATGATTCAGAAAATAAAATATGCAAGAAGTAGGTATACTGGTTTATTTTAGAAAAATACTTAAAGCAATCATTTAATTTCTAAAGGAAATCCATGCATGTTTTTCTTATTAGTTGTAACATGTTACAACAATATAGACCACTGGTATAATGAACATTGATTTGTTCAAGAGACAGCTAGGAGACAGTATTGTGTAGTAAGGAAGGATGTGTCTTCTGAGAATCTTAGCTCAACAATTTACCTACCATGAGCAAGTTATTTTATCTTTCTAAGCCTTGACTTTCTCAAATATAAATTGAAAATATTAATAATAAAAACAGTACTTAATTTTATTTATGTGGCAGAGAAAATACTATGAGTTTTCCAAACAACTTTATTTTCTCTTTGGGCACACAGGTAGTCTACACTTCCCAGCTCACCTTGAATCAAATGGATGCTGTTATTAATTCAGGTCAATGGCATGTGAGCAGAACAGGTGCATGTTATTTCCGGACCTGGCCTCTAAAATGTCCCATGAGCCCTTTGGCTCCAATGGTCCAATGGAAGAAGAAACCTGGATCCCTGAATCACTACTTAAAGAAAAGGGACTGAAAGATGAGTAAGAAACAAATCTCTCTTTGTTGAGCTGCTGAGATTTTGCAATGCTTGTTACAGTCATTCACATGGTCCAACATGGTCCAAATGATAAACTACTTCAGAAGGTTGTCATAATATTAAAAGAGACAGTAATCATAGAGTGCCTAGCATGGAGTAAGTGTCCAGTAATTGATGGATATTATTAATGTTAGTACTTAAAAATCAAAGAAATGTATAATGTCCTGTTGAACATCTAGCCTTTGATAATAGTTAAAATATCTTGAGAAAAAATATAGGTATTGATTATATGTATACATACTCTATTCTATAATGCATAACATTATATTACTTAATGTAGTATAATCTCTCTCCATATCTTCTGAAGCGGCACTTGGTTTAACATTGGTATTAAGGATTGAATAAATGAATGAGGGTTTCAGTGCATAAATTAGTGCATGAGTACAGTGTAATGGAGGACTATTTTCTGTTTAATTACACTGGGTAGAGTTACTATGTACCCTATACTTATCGACATTTTTGAAGACTCAAGAATGACAAATTTGCTTAACAGTAAAGGAGAGAAGGAACATAAAGGTAGCTTCAACAAATACTATATGCTAGTTCTTACCTGATATGGTGAATGCATGAGTGTTTGATTACTACGCTTCCTGACTTCATACGCTTTTATATATTCTGTTTGTGGACAACTGTAACATAATGAAGGTTTAAAAAATATAACTAATATTCAGTATACCTGATTTCTGATTATGTAGAAGACTTGAAAGGGATTTGTCATGAGAGTTTATTAAATGAACAATCACTGTGACTATCAAGATAAAGGACTGAGATATTAAAATGCTTTTGACATTCACATTATACAAAAAAGACACTTGTACATGCATGTTTATAACAGCACAATTTGCAATTGCAAAAATATAGAACCAGCCCAAATGCCCATCATCAGTCAACAGGTGGATAAAGAAAATGTGATATATATATATATGTGTGTGTATATATATATACACATATGTATATATATGTGTATATATATGTGTGTGTATATATATACATATGTGTATATATATACACACACACCCTGGAATACTACTCAACCATAGAAAGGAATGAAATAATGGCATTTGCAGCAATCTGGATAGAATTGCAGACCATTATTCTAAGTGAAGTAACTCAGGAATGGAAAATCAAACATTGTATGTTCTCATTCATAAGTGGGAGTTAAGCTATGAGGACACAAAGACATAAGAATGATACAATGGACTTTGGGGACTCAGGGGAAATGGTGGGAGTGGGGTGAGGAATAAAAGACTATACACTGGGTACAGTGTACACTGCTCAGGTGATGGGTGCACCAAAATCTCAGAAATCACCACTAAAGAACTTATTCATGTAACCAAACACCACCTGTTCCCCCAAAACCTATTGAAATGCAAATTTTAAAAATTAAAAAAATTTTAAAGTGCTTTTGACATTAAAAAAAATCACAGAGGGCGGGGCGCAGTGGCTCACACCTGTAATTCCAGCACTTTGGGAGCCTGAGGTGGCAGGATAACGAGGTCAAGAGATGGAGACCATCCTGGCCAACATGGTGAAACCCCGTCTCTACCAAAAATACAAAAATTAGCTGGGCGTGGTGGCACGCGCCTATAATCCCAGCTACTCGGGAGGCTGAGGCAGGAGAATGGCTTGAACCCAGGAGGCAGAGGTTGCAGTGAGCCAAGATGGCGCCACTGCACTCCAGCCTGGTGACAGAGCGAGACTCTGTCTCAAAAAAAAAAAAAAAAAAAAAAAGAAAGAAAGAAAAAAAAATAAAGACCACAGAGATCATTTTCTGGCACTGACAGATCTATAGGTTTAGAATCAACAAATTTTTAGATGGAAGGAAATTTCAGGCAACGGGATAAGATGGTGAGTACATTAGTGTGGGTATCAGAAGATTCCAATTCCAGTCCCAGGGCTATCACTCACCACGAAATTTGGGGGCAGATCATCTGTCAGAGGCTCAGTTCTCAGGTACATAAAGTTATGGGATCGTATTAATTCACTAATTTTGTGATAATTCCTTGTTTTTAAATATCATCATTATAAATACTAGTTTTCATTGCACTACATGTGGGAGAAATTATCAGTTAGAAGAGTTCCAGCTGATAGAGTGCTAGATAAATCACTTTTTAACTGTGTACTCTTCCATGATACACAAATAGTTGTTTTCCATAGAAGGCAAGTTATGTCAGATAATGAATTGAAAGGCAAATGGAAACTGGAATATTTTATTCATACTTAATTGGGCATACACAGTTTGTATTATTCCAAACAAACAAATTCAGAATAGGAATGTATTTTAATGAACCTTCATAACAACAAAGCAGTATGAAAAAAAAATTGATCCGGTAAAAAAAAAAAAAAAGAAAGAAAGAAAGCTGATTTGAGCATGTATTTATGGCATACCTGTGTCACCCCAGTTCCTAGGCAACAAGGCATTGTTCAGACAGAAAGAAAGGTAGATAATTATAGATCATGGTATATTTGGTCTTCTGTGCTCAAGGAGGGATATCGGTAAGAAATAAAATTTTATATGAGTCCCGAAGATGTCACTGCCTGTGTCTGATGTTTAAATGGAATTTCTTAACTAAGTCACGGCTCGTTTTGTTTGATGTTCAGCCTACTGATGGTTTCTTCCTTCCAGCCAGACCTGCATGCCAGCCCCTCCCTTGAACACCCACCTTTGCTCCGCCTCGGGGCCTGCAGTCTGCAGTGCTCTTAGCCACAGATGGCAACTATTTTTAGGAGAGCCTGCTGAGAAGAAGAATCATGGAAATGGGTAAGGAAACCACGCTTTCCTGGGGATTTCTTGAAAAGGGCATCTTTTTCGACCCAGAAAATCCTTTCGCATTTAAAGAGAGCTCGCTCCAGTGCTTCTCTTGTTTTACTTTACTTTCTGAAAGTATCAAATGCAAGAGTTCATGAAAAGCACCCAGGCAAAAGAGCAAAGCGTGGTGCTTAGGCAACCTGAAGGCAAATCAAATCCTGCCTCAGGTCGGTGAGAAAAATGCCATACAGTTTGGGCACCATTATGAACTATTCTCCAGTGTGTTCAATTTCAAATCCAAACTAATTATTTATTAAAGTACTTGAAAAAATAAACTTTAAGAATCTCTTTATTGTTGCATTTAACATGTATTCCTGAATATTGATGGAGCATCTTCTGTGTGTCAGACACTGCTGGGGACATTGAGGATACAGTGGGAAACAGATCCCTCCTGAGTCCAAATTCACAGAGTTCCCAAACTTGTGGAGAAAGACACTGAACCAATGAATTCATAAGTGAGTAGGTAATTTCAAACTGCGATAACACTCAAGGAAGCAAAAGGTGCTCTAAAAGCCAGTAACAAGCGGGTGTACTTTAGTTTCAGTGATCAAATATTTGTGAGGGACTGGGCGCAGTGGCTCACAGCTGTTTGGGAGGCCGAAGCAGGTGGATCATTTGAGGTCAGGAGTTCGAGACCAGCCTGGCTAGCATAGTGAAACCCCATCTCTGCTATTTAAAAAAAAAATACAAAAATTAGCTGGGTGTGATGGCACGTGCCAGTAGTTCCAACTACTCAGGAAGCTCAGGCAGGAGAATCTCTTGAAACTGGGAGGCGGAGGCTGCAGTGAGCTGAGATTGTACCAGTGCACTTCAATCTGGATGACAGAGCGAGACTCCATCTCAAAAAAAAGAAAAAAAAAGATGTTTGTGAGGAGGTGACTCAAAACTGAGGCTCAAAAGATGGATCACCCTCAGTTAGGACTCAGAGGGGAATAGCATTTTAAGCAGAGGGAATCACATGTGCCAAGTAGAAAGTTTTCTACTTTTCAGAAGTAGAAAAGTGCTTGTCATTTTCGGAAGAAGAAAAAGGACCAGCAACAGCAGAGCTACCAAATATTAAGCGGGGATGTGTGGTACAGACTGAGATTGAAAAGTTGTAGGTGCACCTATAATTCTTGTTAGGCAATTCACATTTCATTCTAAATACAGTGAAAATCCAATGACATGAGCTAATTTACAGTAAAACAAGTAGATTGGAGAGTTGAGAATGAAAGCAAGGATACAAGTTGGAAGGCTCCCTGGCAATAATCCAGGGGGAAAAATGTATTGTACCAGTTGCAGTCTAACCAAAAAAGCAGAATCCACTCTAAGTATCTTAAAATGAGAAAAATTAATACAAAGAATTGGTTTTCCCTACAATGGAATGGAAAAGAAGTTAAACATAGTTGGTGACGAGACAATGAAATAACATCAAGAAACCACCCCCCCTAAGGCTGGAGGACTAAAGGTAGGAAGTGATACTAGCAGAATCCAAGGCTGAGTCATCTGGTAGAAGTGGGATGGGCCAGTCCAGAGGGAGCTGAAGCCAGGGAGGTGATGAAGCTATTGCAAAGAATGCCGCTCAGGACAAGAGATGTATAGGTCTCTCCCACTGTGGATCACCCTACAGTGATTCCCACAGACAAAATCCCACTGGAAGCCAACTTACATTGAGGCCTGAAAAATTCAGACAGACCAGGAACCGGCATGTATGTTTTTAAGATAGAATCCAGTACAACTGGTAACATATCAAGTATAGAGATAGGAAGAAGTATACAGTCAAAAAGACACTCATGTTTCTGGCCTAAAAAACTAGGTAGGTTGTGACAACATTGACTTAGAAGTGACAAAGAAAAAGAGAAGCAAGATGTCGGCTTGAAAGGGCTAAGGGATATCCCAGACAGTTGATACAACATTATTTCTCGGTGTATCTGTGATGATGTTCCCAGCAGAGATTAGTATTTGCATAAGTGGACTGAACAAAGAAGGCCTCACCAATACAGACAGGCATCATCCAATCTGTTGTGGGGTCCCAGTAGAATGAGAAGACAGTGAAAGATCAATTTTCTCTCTTTTTAAGCTGGGAGATCAATTCTCTCTTGCCCTTGGACTTTAGTGTTCCTGGTTCTTGGACTTTCAGACTTGGGAGGAATAGAACCACTGGCTTTCCTGGAGCTCCAACTTATAGACAGCATGTTGTGGGACCTCTCCTCCTCTACAATCACATGAGTCAATTTCCGTAATAAGTCTCCATCTATCTATCTATCTATCTATCTATCTATCTATCTATCTATCCATCCATCCATCCATCCATCCATCCATCCATCCATCCATCCATCCATCCATCTATCTATCTATCTATCTATCTATCTATCTATCTATCTATCTATCTATCTATCCATCCATCCTCCCTACTGGTTCTGATTTCCTGGAGCTCCCTAACTAGTACACACCTTGTGAGAGCCAAGAGACGAGCTGTGCATATGTTAAGCTTGACACGTTGAAAGAGTCTACTTTTGGATAAGTTAAACTCAACATGTTAAACTTTTTCACTTAGACAAAACATTCTCTCATCTAAATGGGGAAGTCAGGTAGAATTTGAAAGAGAAAGGTAGCTAGAGAGAAAAATTAGGACTTGACATCTTTTCTGATCGTATGTACTCTGACCATAGATGAGTCTACCTTGTGCTACAAAGTCTGTAATAGATGAGTCTCACTTGTGCTACAAAATGCTGAATGAAATATGACAAATATTGTTGAAAAGAAGGGCTAATTTCTGAGAAGGCCAGGGAAATACCTAGGAGGCAAACACAGATGCATCCTGTCGCTGCCCTGACAGTGAGCTTGCCAGTCTCAGTAACAAAAGGGCTTAGTTTGGAAAACCACACAGGAACAAGAGAGAAGGCTATGAAGATAATAAAATGAGTTGAAAATAAAACCCAAAATTGCATAATGCAATGATCCTCAAAAAGCTTCCTCTCATGGAACATGTGGATTGGGAGAAAAGTATGTAACAACAAGAAATCTTGCCCGTCTCTACTGGATCTTGGGGGAGGGAGGGATCTCACCTGAGAATTTATAATCACTATATCATGGATTTAGAGGTATGAATTTACTAAAAACTCACAAATTTGAGAAATTAACATAAAAAGTGTTTCTGGCAGATGATACACTTAAGTGCCTGACACACCCTCCATTCTGGCAGCAGGGAATTCTCACTGATAAAGCCAGGATGAAGATGATTTCTCACTCCAAAATTAAAAATACCAGAGGAACCACAGTGAGTTCTGTAGACTCAAGGAAGACAATAACCTAAGTGTTTACACTTTGGAAAGGTACTTTGCAATGTCCTGTTAAGTTGATTAGTAAACTTCAATGCACACATATTCTACAATCTGGCAATTCTTCTCACTAGAGTAATGCCCGAGAAAATTTACAAGAACTTTTTTTGCAGCATGGTGTGTTTCCATACAGCAAAATTATGAACAACCTGAATATTATTCTAGAGAGGAAGCATAAGTACATTATCACAAATTCAAACAATTGAAAACTATATAGCAGTGGAAAGTGAGTAAGCCAGAGCTACATATATGTGTGTGTGTGTGTGTGTGTATATATATATATTTATGTATTATATATTTGTATATATAGTTATACCATCATGGAAAAAAATTACAAAAACATATTGTTAAGTGAACAAAGGAAGCTGCAGAAGGGTGCGATTTACATGAGATTTAAGAACTGTGTAATAACCCTACAATACAGTTGATATAGTTTGGATATGTGTCCCCAGCAAAATCTCATGTTGAATTGCAATCTCCAGTATTGGAGGCGAGGCCTGGTGGGAGGTGATTGGATCCTGTGGGTGCCTTTCTCATAAGTGGTGTAGCACCAGCTCCTTGGTGCTCTCCTCACAATGGTGAATGACTTGTGGAGAGATCTGGTTGCTTAAAAGTATAGAGCACCTCGCTCTCGCTCTCTCTTGCTCCTTCTTTTGCCATGTGATGTGCCTGCTCCTGCTTCACCTTCCGCCATGAGTAAATGCTCCCTGAGACCTCCCCAGCAGCCAAGTGATGTCAGTGCCATGCTTGCACAGCCTACAGAACTATGAGCCAATTAAACCTCTTTTGTAAAAAATATAAATTATCCAATCTCAGGTATTTCTTCATAGCAATGCAAGAATGGCCTAATATACCCTATGTCTTATTTATTAATACCTTGATAATAAGCAGTAGATACAAATTCAGAATATCATGGAGACCTTGGAATGGGATTTGGGGGATAGAGAGGGGTTTATTTTAACCAGTTACTTGTAAAAATTGAGAAACGAATTTCCCAAAGTTTGGGGATTTGACAAAAGTGGAGAGGAATTACACTAATTATTATTAAATTTTCTCTGTATTTTTCTTATTGTCTAAAGTGGGTATAATAGTGACAAAAAAATACTGAATGGAACAAAAGAGAGTAGACACTGTGGGTATAGACAATCCTTTGACAGCATTTGGCTATAAAGGAATGGAGAAAATTTGTATTGGAAAGATAGGCATCAAAGGAAAGCTTATCTTTTAGTTTTGTTTTGATTATTAATGTTGGTGATAGCGCAGGTTATTTACCTCCTAAAGAAATGTATCCAGCAGAGAGGGAGAATTTAAAGATGCATGATCAAGACATAATAACTCAAGAGTTAAAGTCCCTGAGGAGAGGAGAGGCAGAGTGGCCCAGGACACATGTGAAGATCTGGCCTTTAGTAGAAGATAAATGAAGTTAATTAACCTGGGCAAGGCCCCAGTCATAATTACAAAAATGTATAAAATTATCTTTGTGACTGAGGTCTGAAATATAAGATTCAAAATCCATTGTTGTAGTACAAAATGGAAACATAGAGTTATTTTCGTATGTTACAACTACATCTTACTTAAAGGATTTTACTAGAACATGAAATTTGGAGAGTACGGGTCTATGTACTGACCTCTTTTATTCATAAAACCAGACTTTAGTAGGTAAATTTCATTCGATCATGGTTTAGCTACCCTGAAGGCAGAGGCATGACTACTTAGAATTTTATTATTGTGAAATGTCAGTGTACAAAGCATAATAGAAAATGACATCTCATAACAAAGGATTCTAGGTAATTTTATGCTTTATTTTTCCCCAAAAGCAGCATGAATACCATGTCTCTCTCTAAGTTAAAGCACAGCTGTACCAATGTAAGATGGTGGGCAGGATGGTGAAAGACATCATCTTGTCATGATTTCCCTGTAATGATCTTTGTTCTCAGAGATAATTCAATAGTTACAATCCCATTGTCTCCCAAGTAGAAATATATTCCCCCTAAGTAGCCATAATTTTATTATCTTTCCTGTGAATCAATTCTTCAGAATGTTGCTTCTCTCAGAAATGTTTTCTACTAATCCAACCATTTCACAGCTCATTTGCACCTTTGTAAGAAACATGCATGTTGGAATTGAGTGGAAAAGGAAATTAAACTTAATCCTTTTATGTTGGAATCAGTGTTGCGATGTGTTAGATTCATGGAATAAAGATTTGTTGGGATGGAGTTCAAAGATCTTGGTAAAATAGTATAATTCCTGTTCCCTGAATATCAAGTAATTAAGTTGGCTTACTTCCCTCCCCTCATATTGAAAAGGGAGTTTCAAAGCAATAGGTAACAAAGGTTATAATGGATATACAGCAGGGCCAGAAATAATACATCATTTCCACAATATCCATGTGTGTTAGATAAAATAATCGTCTCCACAGACATCCATGTCACAATCCCTAGACCTGGGGATATGTTACCTTATAGGAAAAAAGGTACTAAGGTAAGGAGATGGGGAAAGTATCCTGGATTATCTAGGTGAGTCCTTTGAATTCACAACTTCAATGTGAATTATAAAAGGGTCTCTGAACTTGACCCTTCCTTATAAAAGGGAGGCTGGAGGGTCAAGTTCAGAGAATGGGTGTGATGATTAAAGCAGAGATCAGAGTGTGTAAGGGCCTACGAGCCATGGAATGGGGGTAGCTTTGAGGGGCTGAATAAGGCAAGGGAACAGATTCCCCGCTAGATCCTCCAGAAGGAACACAACCCTGTAACCATTATAGACTTCTAACTCTCAGAACTGTAAGACAACAAATTCATTTCATTTTAAGCTATCAAAATTGTAGTAATTTGTTACACACCAGCAATGGGAAATCCATACAACATGTATAAAGGTCTTAACATAATGCATCACACATAGCACTATTTTCATTATTGTTATCATCTAGTATTTTTCTTACTCTTCTTTGGGCTTGCTCTATATATTTAGTTAATTTGCCCTTATTTAATTCTAGGCATTGTGTGAAAATGAACTTTCTGTTCTGTTGTTATGATTTTCAGTTATGGAATCTGAAATAAAATCCTGAATACATTACCATGTTTCAGAAATTATTACAACTAGAAGGCAACTGCATGCCTTGAAGATTGTCCTTGTGTTGCAAGTGACAATTTTTACTGGCCAGTTACTAAAAGGTGTTAAATTATTGCATCCATTTGTATGAAGAATTGAACTGCTAACCTTGTAATGTATTTGGAAGCTTCTGCAGAACTGTGCTTCTTGAGAGCTGAGCTGACAACATACATATCAGTTTCCTCTTCCTCTTTTTCTAACTCCTAAGACAAGCCTGAATATTATGTGATATGGTTTGGCTGTGTCCCCACTCAAATCTCATTTTGAATTGTAGCTTCCATAATCCCCATGTGTCGTGGGGGGACCCAGTGGGAGGTAATTGAATCATAGAGGCAGGTGTTTTCCATGCTATTCTCATAATAGTAAATAAGTCTCATGAGATCTGATGGTTTTATAAATGGCAGTTCCCCTGGACAAACTCTCTTGCATGCAGCTGTGTAGGCCTCGGCTCCTCCTTTGCCTTCTACCATGCTTGTGAGACCTCCCCAGCCATGTGGAACTGTTAGTCCATTAAACTTCCTTTTCTGTATAAATTACTCAGCCCCAGGTATTTTTTCATAGCAGTATGAAAATTGACTAATATAGTAAATTGGTACTGGTTGTGGGCACTGCTGTAAAGATACCCAAAAATGTGGAAGCGACTTTGGAACTGGGTAACAGGAAGAGGTTGGAACAGTTTGGAGGGCTCAGAAGAAGATGGGAAGATGTGGAAAAGTTTGGAGCTTGCTAGAGACTTGTTGAATGGCTTTGACTCAAAATTCCAGGCTGAAGTAGTCTCAGATGAAGATAAGGAACTTACTGGGAAGTGGAGCTAAGGCGGTTCTTGCTATACTTTTTAGCAAAGAGACTGGCGGTATTTTCCCCTCCCTGGAGACTGTGGGCCTTTAAACTTGGGAGCGATGATTTAGAGTATCGGGCAGAAGAAATGTCCAAGCAGCAAAGAGTTTAAGAGTGACTTGGTGCTGGTAAAGAGCATTCAGTTTTATGTATTCACAAAGATATGATTTAGAAATGGAACTTAATATTTAAAAGGCAAGCAGAGGATAAAAGTTTGGAAAATTTGCAGCCTGATGATGCAATAAAAAAGAAAAACCCACTTTCTGAGGAGAAATTCAAGCTGGCTACAGAAATTTGCATAAGTTATCAGAAGTCAAATGTTAATTACCAAGGCAACGGGGAAAATGTCTCAAAGGCATGTTTGAGACCTTCACTGCAGCCCCTCCCATCACAGGCCCAGAGCCCTAGGAGGAAAAAATGGCTTCCTGGGCTGGACCCTGGCCCTCCTGCTGTGTGCAGCCTAGGGACTTACTGCTCTGTGTCCTAGCCACTCCAACCATGGCTAAAATGTGCCAAGGTACAGTTCAGGCCATTGCTTCAGAGGGTGCAAGCCCCACACCATGGGTGCTTCCATGTGATGTTGAGCCTGCAGGTGCACAGAAGTTAAGAATTGAGGTTTGGGAATCTCCACCTTGATTTCAGAGTAGGTATGAAAATGCCTGGATGTCCAGGCAGAATTTTGCTGCAGGGGCAGGGCCCTTATGGAGAACCTCTGCTAGGGAAGTGCAGAAGAGAAATGTGGGGTTGGAGCCCCCACAGAGCGTCCCCACTGGGGTACTGCCTCGTGGAGCTGTGAGAAGAGGACTACCCAGACCCTAGAATGGTAGATCCACTGACATCTTGCACTGTGTGCCTGGAAAAGCCACAGACAGTCAATGCCTGTGAAAGCAGCTAGAAGGGGAGCTGTACCCTGCAAGGCCACAGGGACAGAGCTGCCCAAGGCCATGGGAGCCTACCTCTTGTATCAGAGTGATCCTATATGTGAGACATGGAGTCAAAAGAGATCATTTTGGAGCTTTAAAGTTTAATGACTGTCCTATTTGTTTTTGGACTTGCATGGGGCCTGTAACCCCTTTGTTTTGACCAATTTCTCCCATTTGGAAATGGTGTATTTACCCAATGCCTGTATGCCCATTGTATCTAGGGAGTAACCAACTTGCTTTTGATTTTACAGGCTCATAGGTGGAAGGGATTTGCCTTGTCTCAGATGAGACTGGACTATGAACTTTTGAGTTAATGCTAAAATAAGTTAAGACTTTGGGGAACTGTTTGGAATGCATGATTGGTTTTGAAATATGAGGACATGAGATTTGGGAGGGGCTAGAGGTGGAATTATGTGGTTTGGTTGTGTCCCCACCCAAATCTCATCTTGAATTGTAGCTCCCATAATCCCCATGTGTCATGAGAGGGGCCAGGTGGGAGGTAACTGAATCATGGGAGCGAGATTTTCCCATGCTGTTCTCATGATAGTGAATAAGTCTCATGAGATCTGATGGTTTTATAAAGGGCAGTTTCTTTGCACGTGCTCTCTTGACTGCTGCCATGTAAGATGTGTCTTTGCTCCTCCTTTGCTTTCCACCATGACTGTGAGGCCTCCCCAGCCACGTGGAACTGTGAGTCCATTACACTTCTTTTCTTTATAAATTACCCAGTCTTGAGTATTTCTTTATAGCAATATGAAAATGGACTAATACACCATGATAATTTTTTGTTTGAAATATAAACTACTATGAGGAATGCTAAATTAAACTTGTAAAAAGGGTAATACTGCATTTTTAACTCTATAGCATATTCAAGACAAAAGACCTAAATTTTCTATGGAGTTTCGCTACTGTTTTCACCTCAAAATAAGTCCATGGAGAGAAACTAAAACTAGTCCCATGAAAGAGAATTTTGCTTTGATAATGGCCAAACCTCTCTCAGATATGAGTTTTGTAACCATTTATAAAATGGATAAATGCTGTCCATTTCCACAATGAGTTAAGCCACCAGAGTTCCTGTTAATATACTATATTAGTCCATTCTCACACTGCTAGACAGACATACTTGACACTGGGTAATTTATAATGGGAAGAGATTTGATCATCTCACCATTCTGCATGGTTGGGGAGGCCTCACGAAACAAATTCATGGCAGAAGGGGAAGCAAACACATCCTTCTTCATATGGCAGCAGGAAAGAGATGTACTGAGAAAAGGGGGAAGCCCCTTATATTAATAAAACCATCAGATCTTATGAAAATTCATTCAGTATCACAAGAACAGCATCACAAGAAACTGCCCCCATGATTCAATTATTTGCACGTGACCCCGCCTTTCACATGTGGGGATTATTACAATTCAAGGCGACATTTCCGTGGGGACACAGCCAAACTATATCACACACACTGATTATTTTTTTTCTATGTCAGAATGTTCTGACTGTGCTACATGAAACTCTGCATCTATAACAATGAGGGACTTTAGAAATTTCCAAGAATCTTCCCTATCAATTAGGTTTATAGATCAACATGCAGATAAATCAAAACAAATTTAACTTGCTTGGATGAAGAGATGGAAATCTTGTGCAACGAAATGTTGCAGATTATAAATTTTAAAAGAAAGTTTCCAGAAAGAGAATACAATTTACCTGAATGATGTATTCTCAACTGCCTTAATCTGTAAGATTTTTCTTTGCTCTCTACCTATACATATACACTGCTTACATTGGAAAAGAAAGCCTGCTTTATATGAATATAAAGCAAGATATGCAATAAAATATTCATAATGCCAACCTTCCAGGACTCAATACGTGCTCTTTCTAGAATATCAAATATAATGAACCCTCCAATTAGAATTAGGTTTGGTTTCTTTTCATCCATTCATATTTTACATTACCTGAGTGTGTGCATGCTATATATAGCTGCCCTTTCTTCATGTAACCTTCAGCTATCTTGGATGAATTTTAAAACTCCTTTTGCAAATTCTTATAGCCTTTTAGTATTAAATAAGTCCTCACTGACATTTACAAGTCATACCATTTACAAGAGTGCACTGTGGTCTTCATGTTTATTTCCCATTCATTGCAATAAAATGTGACGCTTAATGCTCTATTGATTATTGCTGCAGTAACAAGTGACACTTTTAATGAGTTATTTTCTTCTCTTGCCTTCATCCTTGATGCACATTACACAGTAAACTATATTGTACCTTAAAAACATGTTTATTTGCATCCGATAATAAGGTTAAACAAGTCACTTTCTTAGGCTTGTGAAAAACTATAATACCAGTGCAAATAATGCTACTAATATTAAGATATAAAATATACTATTTTTCCAATGACACTATTTTTATGGTGATTAAGACATTTCCTTCCTAGAGTCGAAATCATTAAAAGTTTATCCTTTACTTGGTGAATCTGTAAGTTGAAAGTTGACATATATTCTCTATTCATATGCAGGTTAGATGAGCTACAGGTTGGATATTTTGGGTTTAGTTTTAAATAACTCCTTGCAGCAGGCAATAAAGGAGAAAAAAATAAATGTTTTAATGATAGTTTAGAATGTTGGAAATTGGACATGTATGCTTTCATTGTAGAAGTTTTTTAGTTTTGTTTTTGCTAGGAGATTATCTCTTCGTTATGGTAATTGAAGGGGAAGCACCAATAAAACCAAGATCTTTTGGCTTTTTATTCATGTTTTATTAAATTCAAATTTCCTATGAAACAGCTAAAGCTATATCTATATGCACAATTAATGTGACCATAGCTGTCAAGTCACTTAAAAGGAATGAGTCATGTAATTTTTAAAAATATTCACTCATTTTTATTTGATTTTTAAAATCTGATTATAATAACAATTCACTTAGATGATAGCCTTCTTTATATCAGAAAACTCTGCTCATCCCCCAAATCTACACTATCCTGTACCTTAGACCTTAAATACAGTCCTCAGATAACTCTTGGTATCTACAGGTTCTGGCTCCACAGATTCAACCAAGTGTGGATCAAAAATATTTTTAAAAGAAATGAAAAAATAAATTTAAAAAAACCTATGCAACACAACAATAATTTTTATGGCATTTATATTATATTCAGTATTATAAACAATCTAGATGTGATCTGAAGTTTATCTAATACCATGCAAATATTATACCATTATATATAAGATACCTGAGCATCTGCGGATTTTGGCATCCATGGTGGTGGGGTGAGTGGGAAAGGAGGGGGATCCTGGTACTATTTTTTCTTTCAGTTTTCAAATAATTATTCCCAGAAGAAAATGCAAACTATCATTAGGGTTGGAACATTAAGCTCTATCAGATATTGACTCTTCAGCTAATGATTCATTATTTCCTTTCTACCCTGACAGCTTGCTGAGAGCAGCTCCCGTAGAATAGGGCCTCCAGAGAGCAGCAAGAAGCATGCAGCACCAGAGCTCCAGCCACGGATGCCAAGTACCAGAAGAATGCCAGAGTGAGAATTCTGCATAGCCAGCAGGCTGGCATATGGACAAGAATTGGGAATAGTAAGAGAAAGATGGGAAAGGTGGCCAAAGACAATATAGAGGCAGAGGCCAAGTGAACGCATCCCAGCAGCAGACCACTTCAGAAGTAGTCCTGGTGCTGATTCCCTCGCAGGAGAGTTTAGTGCCACAGGCTAAGAATGAGTCAAGAGGAAAAAATCATGATGTCATGGATGCAGTAATCACTATGTCAGAAGAAAATATTTTAAAATACTGGATCACTCTTGTTCTACCATCCCTATCCACTCCTACATCATGCCAACACATCTGAGCCAAGTTCATGCTGCCTGTCACTTTAGTGACACTCTAGGATGCCTGGCATCCCTGATTTGGAGGCTCCAGGAAACCTACAGATGTATACATGTATCCTTTAAACTTTCTAAAATAACAGTCCAAAATATATTAGCTTCTCGTTTTAGAAATCACTCGATTTTCCTATTTAAATGCAGAGTTCCTACATTGCTTATAAAATGAACAATGCTTTTTCCTGCTGGTTTTTTTGGGGGAAAATTGATAGCCATTATGTTTTTTTTTTTTTTTTTTTTTTTTTTTTTGTCATCCTAAGGATCTCTGAGATGGCCTGAATATATTCATGCAATATGGGTTCATGTGAACCTAACTACAGAAAGGAATTGAGTAAATAAATTTTCAGAAGGCAAATCACATAATAGAAAATTAGGTCTGTTCTATACCATACAAATAGCTGTAATAACAATGGATTTTATCATTTCTTCAATTTGTTATGAGTAGGGTAGTGCCTATAGACAGTGATTCCATGCATTTGTTTAACAAATATGAACTGAATGCATAATAAGCACTAGGTATTATACTGCACGTTATATACAACAACAAACCATACAGGCACAATTCCTGACCTCAAAAACATTACATTCTAGTGGGACATAACACAGCTAAGAGTGCAATACCATGGAGCTTCCCTGGAAGAAGGTAAGTAAGCCAGAGGCTTAAAGGATGAACAGGAACGTGCTAAGCAGGTGAATCACAAGTAATGACAAAGACATTTGAAAAACTCAAACGTCCATGAGAGCAAGAGGTGAGAAGATTTTGTTCCAATTATAGTTTTGGCTAATAGTGGTTAGATAAAATTGTCAATTTTAATTTCTACCCATGAATCTCATATCATGAGAATAGAACTCCTGAGTTGGTACAGAACATTCTATTCTGAATTGTGAATTGAGATTGCTTAGAATTTGTGTGTTTTTAGAAACATTAATTTGGTGGCCATGACAATGTACCTTGAAGAATTTGAACTAGAGGAAGTGCAATTGACAGAGGGCTCTGGCTGTCCTTTGAAATCCATCACCATGTTTAAGCTGACATCATGCTTCCCATAGGCACAATGATGCTAAGGCAGTTTTGACTTTAGGATACAGATACCTTCTCTTTTCATGCAACTCTACCTCATGGACTCCCCAGTGGTCTCTTGCTGGACTTCCATGAGACTGCACACTGGTCTATGATGCTTCCACCCAACCTTCATTTTCTCTTTCCTTCCCTCATGGTCAGACTTGCATGGGGTATGATGATTCTCCCAGCCTCTCTGTTCTTCCTCCCCATTTTTTCTCACAGGCATTTTCCATAGTAAAATATTTGAAGGGGCTTCTTGGAGAACCTGAGCTAACTAACACAAGTGTTACTAGATGTAGTCTGATAACACGGGTGATAAGAAGAGCTGGGACTGACTTGCAATCATGGTTCTATGAAGGGCACCATTGAAACAACTGAAGGATGAGGGCAAAGTCCAAGCACAGGTAATGGATTGGTTGGCTCATTACCCAGGCTGAAATGGATGGTGGCTGCACTGCAGACACATATAGGAGTGGCCTTGAAAAAGAGCAAAAAGGGGAATTCTTTCCAATAGGCAGAACTATGAGCAGTGAATTTAAGCAATCACTTTTTGTGGAAAGAGAAGTAGTCCAAAGTGATAATATGTATAGATTTCCCTTCAGTGGCCAATGTCTTGGATGTCTGGCCAAGGATTTGGAAGAAAAAGAATTTGGAAGAGCGGAGACAATACATTCTAAGGTAGAGGCCCATGGTTGACATAGAAGAGTGAGACTGTTATACAACATGTGAATTAAACCTTAGATGTTAGTTTTAATTTGTCATGTAGATCTACCTCTATCTGTTGAGCTAATCTGCATCCCAAACCTGTGTGGGCCTAGTGAATAATTTAAATGTTAGATCTTTGTTTCTGCTTCTACTACTTTAGTCATGTCTAATGAAAAATTCCAAATATATAAAGTAGGAAGATGGAGTAAAGAAGCCAACTTTCTTTCTCCAAAATCTTTCTTGCTAAAATAACCGATTAACTCAATATCTGATAGAACTAAATATGTGAAACATAAACTTTGATACATTATGGGAGCAGGTGAAAAGGATATAGTTACCTCCAGTATTTTTGCTCAAAAGTCCCCAAAAATAAACAAATGTATGGTAACAATTCTAGAATTAGCAGTTTCAGATTTCGAGTTCAATAAATCAATTACTAAGTATCTCTTAATATCTGCTCAATTGTTTATTCAAATGATGTGAGGCCCCAGGAATATAAAACATGATCCCTGACTCCAAGGTGCTTACAATCTCCTTGGGGAGATAAGGCTGACACTTAGGAAGAAATAAAGAACAATATAGACATTAATCTCGTCATACTAGAGAAAATTCAGCATAGATAACCATTCTCTCTAGTGAATATGTAGCTTCCTGAAAGCAGAAAGCTTAGAGGCTCTAAACAGTACTCTTAGAGGGGAAAAAACTTGAGGTTGAATCTTGATGATCATAAATTTGATAAGATGTCCACAGGACTGGGAGAGAGACATTCCCTTCAGGGAGCCGAGTATGACATCTAAACCATTGAGAACTACAGAAAATACAAGGGGCTTTGACACCTCAAGCTCAGAGCATCCAGATGGTGGTACCCAAGTGCACTAGGGAACTTAAGGTTGGCAGTGCCCAGTACAAAGCATTTACTTTCTGCCTTTAGAGGAAATCATTGGTATTCCTAAGCACCAGGTTGCAGTCTGGAATCAACTGACTTATGACAGAGTTCGCAGAAACTGACAGCCTGGTTAACTGACTCTCTGTAATCATTTTCTTTGGAATTTATCTGCCCCCAAACATCTGTTACTTCATCTTGCCATCTTGCCTCCTCCCAAAATGGATCATGAGTGGAGATGCTTGAAGTCTTTGGATTCCATGTTTGCCTACCAGCCAGATTGTCCATGGCTGGGAGCATCTGCACTTGGAAAAGCTCTGTTTGACCTATCTCATTTCACTGTCACTCATCACATACTCTTTTATGTTACAAATAGTCACCATGGCCAGTTGAATTCCCCTAAATTACAGATAAATAATGTCAAGAACTCTAAATTATGATTTTAGGTTCTTTTGTCAATTGTTTTTTGTTTTTTGTTTTTTTGAGACAGAGTCTTGCTCTGACACCCAGGCTGGAGTGCAGTGGCGTGATCTCAGCTCAATGCAACCTCCACCTCCTGAGTTCAAGCAATTCTCCTGCCTCAGCTTCCCAAGTAGCTGGGATTACAGGTATGCACCACCACACCTAGCTAATTTTTGTATTTTTAGTAGAGACTGGGTTTCACCATGTTGGCCAGGCTGGTCTTGAACTCCTGACCTTGTGATCCACCCTCTTTGGCCTCCCAAAGTGCTGGGATTACAGGTGTGAGCCACTACGCCCGGCCTATCAACTGGTCTTTATGACATATAGCAATTTAAAAAGCCAATTCAAACGTAAATTTGAGTTGGGCATTGTCAACACTTTTTATAGTTCTAAATTAGCTGGAAACCAGTATCATACTAAACTGGCATTCTGCCAAGTGTTAGCTTGCTATATGATATGTCACTTGGGTAGCAAAAGGAGTGAAAAGGAAGAAATATCACTGTAATTGGTTATTTACCTACTCTATGCTTTTCTTTTATCATAACTTAATGAAATCAGAATAGAACCCCCCTATTTTACAGATGAGGAAATATGTACTCAGAAAAAACAATTTTCCAAGTGTTGAAAGACTGAATATGGAAGAGCCAGTTCACACCTCTGACAAAAAGATAATGCCACCATATTGAGCTTATGATTTTTAGTTGCCTAACAACATACAATTTTTAAAAATGCCTGTGCACGTTCAAAGCTTCTCCTCGGAGATCATAAGTGTTTCTAGGCAGCTGCCCTGAATGAAAAGCATCCCAGAAAGTGAAAAATTTTTCATAAATGCATTAAACAGGAGCTGCAAGGCATTATCCTCATATATATTTATAAGTAAATCTCATGTAAGCCAAAATAGGTCATGGGTCATTTTCCAAAAATGGAAGAGAAAATACATTGAAATATAGCCATCTGGTTTTCCATCTCAGATACATTCCTGCAAAGCTAAGACCAAAGTTAAAACATATATGTTTTATATCAAGGCATCTTTCACATGTGGGTTTCAAGAAACTCTGACTAAAAGGCAAAATCCACTTTTGTTTCTCAGATAAATCCTTTACATTACAGGCTACTTCACAACTAAGGCAAATTCTAAGTGTCTGCATCAAAACTTTGCACTTATAGTTTCATGTCAGAAAGTAGTTACCTCAATTTTAAAATGTGAGAATCACTAAATCACAAGATATACTGCTTCTTCCACTGAAATATATTTAGTTCTTCACTCCTGAAGATTCTAACTAGCAACTCTCTTTCATAATTTTGTTTTTGTGTGTGTGTGTGTGTGTTTTGTTTGTTTGGTATAGCTTCATCTCCCTACAGCGTTTAAGGCTCAATTATTTCTCATCTTGAATATTGCAGCCACCTCTGAACAGTCTCTTTAACATTGGTATCTCCAGCTTCCTTCCTACTCTAGTTCATTTTCTTTTCTATCACAAAGTCATCTCCCTGCTTAAAATTTCCCATTGTTACTACAGTTTTAGGAAGCTCACTTTCTTAGGTTGACACTGAAGCCCCTTCCCAAGTTTGGCTAAGCACTAAGCTCCTCTCCATTTCCAAACCTGGCATCTGCTTGCATTTTTTTCTTCTCTGAGTCATGTGTTCCCATTCCAGTGATGCTTTTCCCTGCTTTTCTGCCTGTTCAAACCTAACAGTTGTATTAAAATTCAGCTTTGGGTTTATTCTCTCAAAGTAGCACATGCTGTGTCAATTAATTATAATTTATCTTTACATATATTTCGTACCATAAGATCTCTATGTTCTTGAAGTCAGATCATGTGTGGTTGAGTCTTTATACAATTCTTAGCATTAGCCTGATGTGTGGAAGGTAAGAAGTAAAGGACCGTTTAGTGGATGAACAAATGAATGAGTGGAAATTTATCAAGATACCCTTGTGAAAATGCTATGTCCTTAATAAAAGAGACAACTGATTTAGAGGGTTGAGTCTGTTTTTCTGTACAGTGCTAACTATCATATAACATTAGAAAAAAAAATTCCTTTCCTGCATTTTATTTTTAATTCACCATCATTTATGGTCTTATTTTTGAAGACACAATATGCATCTTTATTGAATAAATAATGAATCAATACCTTCCCCATTGTAATACTCAAAAATTCCACATTTGAAGATGAAGTGCTTATAAGCATAGTCAGAACCAACACTTACAGAGAATTTACTATGTGACTGGCATTGCGCTAGAGATTTTATATCGATTATCTCATGTAAACCTCCAACAGCATTTTATACTAGACATCAATGTTACCCCCATTTTATAGATGAAACAAATGTAACACAGAGAAGTAGTCACTTGTTCAAAGTTAGGTAGCAAGTGGCATACACAGGCGTTAAAGATAGGCAGTGTCTTGCCAAACGCCCAATTCTCAACCATTTTGCAACCTTATTCTTTGATGGAGGAATGCGTTGAACGGAAACAGTTGTTTCCTTTTCCTAGTTGCAGAGTTTGCCCCTGTAAATTACTGTAGTTTCTGGATATGCATGTCATCTGTGAAGCTTATGTAATATACAATCTTCTGCAACCAAAATCATATTGACAAGTTTATATCTCACAATTCATTTAGGTAAGCTTAGTCATTCCTATACCAAATTCTTTATATTGCTTCTCTTTTAATTTTCCTCCAGTTTCTGTTGCTTTTTTCTACCAGCCCCGGTTCAGTTAAAAACAAAAACAAAACAAAACAAAAAAACTGCTGAGCAAATAAATTAGGACAGAGTTTACTTTGTGTGCATGTGTGTAAGTGTATGTGTGTGTGTGTGTGTGTGTGTGTGTGTGTGTAGGAAAATTACATTTTCAGCAATAAGTCAGGAGCTTAATTTAAAGTCATTTGTTCATAACAAACAAATGCTCTCCTATAGCTATCCGAGTGAAATACTTCATTGGTGGCAGAAGAGATTGGCAAGTCTGTGAAGAGTAAGACAACCTTTCGCCAAGTGAAGCATGTTAGTTCTTTTGATCTATAATTCAGTTTCTCTCCTGGCTCAGCAAAACACTTTAAGAAGGCTCTAAGATCCTTCCGTTAAGTGTACTTTATAAGCGTGGTCTTAAAGGTGATGAGCCGCAAAGAGAAACCATTGAATAATGCCATTCAATGAGCTGTCTCAACAATATACACAAGCTGGTATGAACAAATCTGAAAGAAAACAATAAGATGGTTTACTCTTATGCAACTATATTTTCATAGGATTATTTGTATCTGATTTTCTCTGCAAGGGAAGACATCTAAATTGATGAGCTTGCCTTTAAAAGAATAGTTTATAAGTTCCTATTTCACAGATTAGGAGCACAAGAACACACATATTTGGGAAAAACATATGTAATTTCTGCTTAGACACATGTATGGGAAAAACACATGTAATTTCTGCTTAGAATAAAAATTTAGATTTAACTCTAAATGTTATAGGAAGTCATTGCACAAGAAAGAATGAATTTGCCTATATCAGACCCTGCAAGGCATGCAATTTCCCCTTAATTTTATGAACATGATTACAATAGGAATATATGCCAGACTATGTAAGTGAAAATTGTGAAATATTATGAATCATTAAATTGTAAGCAATTAAGCTATAGAAATGAAAATGGCAGCTTTTAGCAAGAACTCAAATGACATCCAAGGATCATAAATAAAAGGGAGAAAAACATAAAAGATTTTTATTCACAAAGTGTTAAGGCAATATACAAAGTTCCTTTTAAAAAATATTTTAATTCTCTAGTTTCTGAGATGTAATTTGAATTAACCTAAATTGATTTTGAGCTGGCCTTCCAAATTTTAAAATCTTACACAAGATAAGATGGTGTTTTTAAATCACTAATTAGCTTTGATGAAAGATTAGTTTGCATAGAAATGTAGCTAAGTTTTTAAGTTGTTTTTTATCCAAATATATTAACTTATATGCTATGTAGTTTATTATATTCAAAAAGAAATATTATATTGAGTATGACACAAGTGTAGAGTGTCTTCAGTAAGCTTTCCCATTTTTATATCTACAAATTCATGCAATGTTAAAAAATTAACTTCACAAAAACTTTTCAGCAAAGCATGCTAAAGAGTGTGAAGCAGGCTTAACATGCACTAGTTACCAACTTGTATGAGTCTGGTGAGATAGAACACCCATGCACACAAGTTACATGAAGCAGGTTTATTACCTATTGATATGGTTTGGCTGTGTCCCCACCCAAATCTCAACTTGAATTCTATCTCCCAGAATTCCCATGTGCTGTCGGGTCCCAGGCGGAGGTAATTGAATCATGGGGGTTGGTCTTTCCCGGGCTATTCTCATGATAGTTAATAAATAAGTCTCACGAGATCTGACGAGCTTATCCGGGGTTTCGGTTTTTGCTTTTTTCTCATTCTCTCTGGCAGCAGGTACCTAAGGAGTGCCCTTCACCCTCTGCCATAATTGTGAGACCTTCACCAGCCACGTGGAACTGCAAGTCCTTTTTTTTTGTAAATTGCCCAGTCTCGGGTATGTCTTTATCAGCAGTGTGAAGACGGACTAATACATTTATAGATAGGCAGAAGCTTAGGATTCACTATGAGCTGGTCCCCCAAGAGGAAGAATATCTGCCCCAGGTTTGATAAAGTCTTGACTATGCGTGCCCCACTTGCAGCACAGCTGAAAGATCCCAGAAAGTAGCCCGCCGCTCTGTTGCTCAGACTGGAGTGCAGTGGCGCGATCTCGGCTCACTGCAACCTCCACCTCCTGGGTTCAAGCAATTCTCCTGCCTCAGCCTCCAGAGTAGCTGGGATTACAGGCACCCGCCACCACACCTGGCTAATTTTTGTATTTTTAGTACAGACGGGGTTTCACCTGCTGGCCAGGCTGATCTCAAACTCCTCACCTCAGGTGACCTGCCCGCCTCGGCCTCCCAAAGTGCTGGGATTACAGGCGTGAGCCACCGCGGCTGGCAGCCCACTCTGGGTTTTATACCCCAGGGCATATGACTTGCTGGGCTAAAGCATTGAAATACATCCTGTTTTTAGGTGGGAACTGGAAAAAAGGCCACGCTGTTCTGGCCAGTCCCTCCCTATCTCAGAGCGTTACATTTCCAGCACATTCTACTTTTATTCTTTAGAAGTTCAAGTGAGAAAGTGTGGAAAATTGGGTTAGTCCAAATCCACCCAGAAAACTGTTGTGCAAAAAGCATAATGCTATGCCAAGTGGATCTTTTGTAGTTTTATTTACAAATTGTCCTAACTACATAATGGAACCAGTCATGGTGCTCTTGGATAAATGAGGTTTTTAATCCCAGCTGTATAGCAAATGGCAGAGTCTGAAAATATGTCATTATGCTTTATCACAAAATTATTCTATTCCGCCAGTGTCACTATTGAGAAATACGTTTCTAATTCTTCTCAAGAATAAGATTACAATTATTCCCAGAAGAAACAACTGATATGCTTCATATACAAGCCATGTGGGACTGGCTTTATGATGACTGGGGTATTCTCCCACTGAATATGCCTATTACCCAGGTCATAATAGATGTTGGGGTTAAAGGGGCCCCTTTTCCATGGGCATCCCAGGTGACATTACTCTGCAGAATCATACAACTGTTTGAGAAGCCTTATCAAATTTGCTATCCTTCATGGGTCTTACAGATGCTTAATAAAACATTAAGGTAATTAACAACAATAAAAAATTGGAAAGGTCAAAGGAACTCAAAGGACTAGCCCCAGAAGGGTGGTGAAAATCTTTAGATGGTTATTAAGAAATGAAGTAAATAAAATGAAAATGTATGGGGTTAAAACAAAGGTCTTAACAACGCTATTAAAGTTTGGGTGAACCAAAGGGAAACCCTGCTGGTCCCCCACACCCCACCGCCCCGTAAAGGGCCCCCGCACCAGTTTTCTGCATCTGCCCCACACTGGGGAAATTTAAGGAAAACTAAAAGGCAAATATTATAATGAGAAAGCTGACATTGCCTGGGGCAATGATAAGGCAAATTAAGACAAACATTGACCAAAAGGCCTGAGTCCCTTGGCTCCACTCTCTGATGGGAACCTAAATTTTCTTTCACCAGAAAAGCTAAAATGGTCTGGGGGTAGGGAATAAAAGTTTCTGCGACCAGAATATAGGAATGTAAAGGTTGATAGGATTACGAAATTTGAGAGGTTTAAACAGGCTTTATGTAAGGTAGTTGTGACTTCTTTGCCTAAATGTTTTATAAAAACGGGTATTGTATCTAAATGGGGGATGTTTCCTCTATCTAGTTCAATAAAACTGAGGATGTAAAAGAAAAAGAAAGATTACACTATTGTGAACCCATGCTATATGAATACATATCACTCCTTTGAATACCTCCAAAAACCTTAAATGTTTTAATGTTCTAGATGAAATGTTACTGGTAAAATATGCAAGTAGTTCCAAAAGTTATTTTATCAACCACAGTTTATGAAAGTGGCTCATTATTAGAGAAGTAATAAATGAGTCATTTTTATTTAATATACCATTGATTTGAGAACAAATACACAGGGAAATGATTTTTTTTCTTAAGAAAAGTTGTGTGTTTTTCCAAAAGAAAATCATAGTAAAGACAACATGGTCAAGAGTCGTGTTTTAAAGTGGAGGAGATTTTTTTACAAAGAATTATGCTGAGACTGAAGATGTCCTAAGCAAGTATAATCTTAAATTTTTTAATAGAATGGATGACATTGGGTCTTGAAGTTACTGAAATCTTTACAAATATCTTCAGTTGTGGACAAGCCAAAAACCTCAACAAACATAGCTGTATCCTAGAGCTGATACATTCATATCCAGAATTCTTGAGATGCCCTCAGTGTCTCTAACAAGCCTACTTAATTTCCCACTTCTCACAGTAGGCCTAGCTGCTGCAATTATCAAGGTTATCAATATAAAGAAGAGAACGTATAATATCATTTAAAGAATCTTAATAAGTTTTACTGAACTCAGGGTGCCCAGGAGATTCAACGGTACCATAATTTACTCTGTGCAGGACTAACTTTCAACAAAGGAACAAACAAAAATTTCAGCCATTTTATACATGAGTCCTGCACAAAAGTTCAGATTCTTCATTCTCTTCTCAAATCTGTTTTCATATCCCTCCCTCTTCCAGGCAAAACTGTACATGTATGCTATCGTAAGGTGGAGAAACAGATATCCTTTCTGATACTCCATGCTGTAGAACACTGTCAATTGACTAATTTTGGATGCAGAAATTCCCCCTCCTATTTTAAACACAAAGAATGCCTTAAAGATTTTATGTTGATCAGGTGCAGTGGCTTACGCCTGTAATCCCAGCACTTTGGGAGGCTCAGGCAGGAGGATCACTTGAGTTCAGGAGTTCGAGGCCAACCTGGCCAACATGGTGAAACGCCCTCTCTACTACAAATACAAAAATTATCCAGGCGTGATGGCGTGTACCTATAATTCCAGCGGCTCGGCAGGGGTGCTGAAGCGAGAATCACTTGAACCGGGGAGGGAGAAGCTGCAATGAGCTGAGGTCACGCCATTGCACTCCAGCCTGGGCAACAGGGCAAGATTCTGTCTCCAAAAAATTAATTAATTAATTAAATAAGATTTTATGTTAGCTAAATTTTGCTCACAATCTAGGAAAAGTAGATTTGTCAAAGGACAATGAAATCATGTAGATAAGAAAACTGGAGGTATAATAGAGTTAGTCTAAAGCAATTCACTAATAATAAAGAAATAAACTGTATGATGTAAAAGTAGCTTCATATAGATTCCTACTTAGGGGTGACATAAAGAGGGAAACAGGATGATAGCTTCAAATAATTTTGGATCTTAAACATAATTCAATCTACTTCCCACAATGTTAATATTATTCCTCCAACGCTTAAAGTCCCTCACCATTTACTCCTAATCAAACTTTTTCTTTTTTATTACTCTTCAACTGCTCACTCATTAATTACCACAATCTACTTCCATAACCATCTCTTAGGAGAACATTGGCATGAGCCCACCTGCTTTTTGCTACATTAGCATTGCTAATAATGCAACTTTCTGATATTTTCTGAAGCTTAGTATAAGACATTTCTTTAAGCTATGTTTGGAATTATCTTACCTTGGTCAGTGTGGAAGGGAAACAGGGATTACATGAATTGTTGTATGCTCTGAATTTGGTAAGACAGCTGAAGTGGTGACCTCATACTGTGCATAGCCTATCTCGAAAGTATTTCAGTTCCTCGTATTATTTTATCTTCAACCAAATTAAAGCCATTGAGAGCACACATGAACATGCACGCATGCAAACACACGCACACACACAAACACACACCAAAAATGAGTATCTTTTATGAATGAAAAGGATAATGAAAAACAAAGCCCTGCTTCATTAGGACCATTGAAGAGCAGATTCTACTTCTAATTAAAGGACTTAAAGGATGCTTCACTTTTTCCATATTTAGAGTTTGTTTTTCAGGATTCAATATTATCTGCCCAATATTCATGTTTTTCCTCCCTCGTTGTAATCAGAATCCCTAGGGTCCCCCCCTCACTTCCACTGCTCCATCTAGCAACTACAATTCCCAGCCTTCCTTGCGTCCAGTTGTGGTCATGTGGCTAATGGGACATGAGAGGAAGTGACATGTGCACCTGTGAATCACTTCTTTGGAAAGAAAGCTGCTTACCTTCACTTTACATTCCCCCTTTCTGAAGTCAGGAAGAAGTAACAATTTAGGAACTAACTTACACTCAAGAGATGAAATCTAGGGCCTCCTACCTGCCCTAGATATTCTGCTCAGCACTGGACCAAATATGCAAGAGAAATACATTTACATCTTATTTAAGCCACTATAGTTTTGCAGCTTAGCTAAAGCTGCACCTTAAATAATAAATATATCAAGCAGTAAAGAAACCTGTTTAACTATTAATAACCTTATGCAACCAAAACTTACAATGATAGAAATATAAGTTCTATTAAAAAACTAGTGTTCCAACCACAGTGATCTAAGAAATGAAGAAGGGATAAACTGTAGGTTAGAATTTGTATATTTTCTAACATATGCTAAGGTTATCATTCAATTGTGTTATTTATTGTATCCAGATTTTTAAATGGGTATATTTGTATTGTTGTTTTCCTTTTTTTCTTGACCTATTTTAATGTAATTGTTATTATATATAACATTATATATATCTTACAGATAACGTATATAATATTATAGTAATATATGTCTGTTATAAAGCATAACAAGATAATGAACACTCACAAGGCTTTTATCCAAGCAAATAACTAGAACCTTACTAATAACTTGCATCTACTATATTTATCTAAGTTGGACGAATTTGGAAAACACAGATTCATTCAATATTTCCATCACCAGCCCAGTGGTTCTTAAGATCCTAATTTTAGAAAACAAATCAACAACATATTAGTATTACTTGTAAATCACACAGGGAAATTAACCATAATACAGAGTTTGAAGCTAGTTATGAACCTTACAGCATTCTAAGCCTTGTATTTCTCATTTTTAAACACTGTATGAATTCCTCCACCATAGACCTACAGCAGATTTTATAGGAGGTATTGCAGGTGAAGGACCATTCCTTAGAGCCTTCCTTTAGTGGGCATGTAGCTGTTGACTGGAAAAGAAGAAAATTGGAAAGAAAGAAAGAGGGGGGATTGCTGATAGTGGAAAAGAGGTAAAGACTTCCCAGCACAGTCAAAGTACAGGGAATGTTGAGTGAAATGACCAGGGCTTCCTGAGGCATTCTTGTCTGTGAGTGAGTGAGCAGCTGAGTGCTGGGTGAGGGGCTGGTAAAGACAGAATATACTATCCTGTCATCTTTTAATCTGCTATAATAAAATGTGATGAAATATCCTGATGCATATGAAATGCTTAGAATAGTGCTGGACACATAGGCAGTCTTATTTACGTGTTTGCTAAAGCTGCTATGCTTGGGCAAAAACGTAGAGAAGCTACTCTGTCACACATACACATTATTCCTTTAAATAAAGGACATTAACATGTAAAGTTATCTCTTTATTTATTTACACTGAGTCATTAGAATTTAAGCCACTGGAATGTGCATATAGTAATTTGTATTCTAGTAACTCAGTTTAAATAAAAGGTGAGTATTACTTATTATGTTTACCAAGTTTGGAGTTTGCTGATGTATCCTCAGTGTCTCTGATCATGTCTGACGCATGGCAGATGCTCAATCATATTTACTGAATACATTTCTAAGAAATCAAAATTTTCCAAAAATTTCCCGTATTAAAAGCATGCAAGTTGCTCTCTCTTCTGAAACGATAAATGTATCAGTGGACGGGAAGACAGCAGATTGCTAAATAACTCATTGTGAATCAGAATCTGTTGAATTTGACTAATGATCCCTGAATCTTGCTGCTGAACAGAATTATCTGAAAGAAATTCATAAATACAAATTTCTGGGGCCAACACCGGGGAGTCTCAATCAGCAGATACTTTTTTTTGTTTGTCTGTTTTACTTAGTTGAAGTCAAATTTTATTTGCAATTTAACCATCTGCTGTATAAATTATACCATAAATGACTGTTAAAATACCAATTTCACAAGCATACTTTTTCATGAATAAATAATACTCCATTGAATGAATGTCATAAATTACATCACTTTTTATTTTCATTGAACACAGGTTGCTTACATTCTTCCCATCACAGTAATATGTTTAAAAGTATTTGTATTTAAATATTTAAAAATATTTGTGTATTTAAAGATGTATTTGTTGACAAGAGGTAAACAGAAATTTTTAACAGTACGTTGTTACTGAAGTATTTTAACCTGTTTATTTTTTCCGAGGTTTTTTCCAGCTTTATCAATATGTATTTCCCCATTTGTAAACTATCCAAGCAACTTCTAAGACCTGGCAGCAACTCCCTGGCACAATATAATGCAAGGAATGCTCCCAGAGGAGAGAATGAAGCAAGTCACCTGAGCCTCCTGGGTATACATTTCATAAAGTATTAGACCATGTCTTAGAAAAAAGATCGAAGGTGGCCCAGATATTTGCTTTCCATCAAGTGGCTTATGAACTACAACTTTACCTCTGACTTGTCTATACCTACACTCAAAAAAATTCTGTTCTGGTTTTGCTTTCAAAATGTCTCAGGTTTTCCATTATTTTCCAAAATATGCTGGTTACCCAAATGTAGGACCTCAACCTCCTACCTTGAGTAGTGAGGGATAGAATTTCTTGAAACAGTCTTGATTGATCTCTAGACTTAGAAACTTCTTCCCCAGACAATCTATCCTGCTGCTAATGTTAAATTTTCAAAAAGGCAAACTCATGACTCTTGTTCAAATATGAAATGAACAAGCATTAAAGTGAGGAAATTAATGGCTGAGGCAATCAGTAAGATGTTAAAAGCAGCTCAAGAGAGAACACAGTACATACGTATAAATGCATATATATATATAGGTATATGTGTGTGTGCTGTGTATATAAAATCAGGAATACTGAACTGCAGTTGCTAGTAAATGCAAAACTGGTTAATATCATATAATACAATAAAATGTAACCTTTGGACTCATCTTTTCTACAGAGAAGGAACTCATTTTTTCTCAAACAATCAAAATTTATTTGCATAGTCATGAATTTTCTGCAACCTAACCTCTACCTCTACTCAGTTGCAATATAGCTCAATCAATAGGAAAACAATCTAAGGTGCACCTTTCTATGAAACCAGATAAACTCATCATTTCATTGAAAAGACACCCAGTAATCACTACTTCATCATCTCTTACAATTTTTCTTTACTGCCGTTTCAGCTTTTATAATACAGCCAATGTCGTGATCTTCCCTCTGCATCCACATTAATTGTTCCAGAATATACCCTCTACTCAACATAGGTCAATTTTTGCCACTTCCTGCACACTTCATAATTTTTCTTCCTGTGCTATCCCAAACTTCCTTCAAAATAATTCAGCCAACCGGTGGGGTAGATGCTTGACAGATAATAGTGAAGAGATATATTTTCTACCTTCAGGGAATTTACAGTCTAAAATTATCTTTCTCTTTTTCCTCCATGTATTTGCCTCCTCTTTATCAGTCAGTACTCACTATTCACTCTACTCTTGCAAGAAGACTTCTCCAATTGCACGAGTCAACACTGACTCCTTTTCAATAACTGTGTGACAAATGGATGTGCCACGTGGACTTTGAATCCTTGATCAGTTTACAAACGCATTTAGGACAAAGGTTCTATTTTAGCCTTTTATTTCACGTAACTTCTACATCTATTACTTTTTGCTTTAAACCTAACAACTGTTACTTTAGATGCAAGGATTGTATATAGGGACTCAATGACTTCTGCCATCTTCATGATGAAATGTTTCTGGAGCACTTTTGCTATCAAACTTTCTTGATGTAGTTAATTGAGCTTATCTGAATTTATGATTCATACAGCTTTGATTTCAGACTGACAGCTGTCACATAAATATAGACTCAAACGAGCATAAATATGCAGGTGATGATCTATAAAAACATATGTACTGTGAAGCAAATCACTTATAAAACCCCAATGGGAAAAAAAAATTGGAAGAGGAGGTAGGCGTAGTTATAATCCTGGTGTTTGATAAAGAAACTACTATCCTCTTAATTCCTTAATTTACTAAAAGTTTCTTACTATAGTGATAATCTCATTTTCTGCTACTAAGAATGAGTAGGTAAAAATTATGCATCTCTATGAGGCTGTACATTTCAAAAAAAGAGTAGGAGAAAGTACACTCCCACTGGTTAAAATATTAGCATAAAGCAATTTCACATCCTTGGTTATATTATTATGGGTTTCTACTTGTAACAGTCACACAAATGAACCCTCATAAACTGGATCCTGAATAGCTCAATATTTTACAATGAAAATAAAATATATGATCTGAATGCAAAATCAAATGACCAACTACCCTCACACTTTTATGTTGATACCTGTATCATCTTGTTAATAACTTCTGAAAATGAACTTGATCCAAGCTCTAGTAAGAAAGCTATTTTAAATTAAAATCTCTTTCTCTTTTGTAAAAGTTTCGTATTAGGTATGTGCATCACATTACTTTCTGACAGAAACACAATACTAAGCCAGGTAAAGTCAAATTGCTCTCCTCATCAGTTAAAAGTAGATAGATTAGAAATAAAATGATAGTGAATTTGCACTTAGAATTGAATGGACTAGATAATCATCTAATGACTGCATTATAGTGAGGAAGGGCTTCATTTCCATCTGTCCTTAGAAGCTAATCAACTTGACTAGACGCCATAAATGATGAGTCACAAGGCTTGCAGGAAACATAGAACATGTACTCTGAATAAACTTTTTAAAAAATTATCTTCCTCTCTTCCTAACATCTCTTTCTCCCACTCTTTGTTTTTATTGTAAGGACTGAAAACAAAGCAAAAAATATATACAACTTGAACTAATAAAAATTAAAGTTATTTTATTTTCTGCCACTTGTTTTGAAGTCAGAGACATCTACATTAGTAGCACTTTAACTTCTTATTAAAATGAAAGACCAGTGCTTTGGAGCATGTTTCTGAGAGTAAAATAAAATTATAACTGCTAAAAATAATAAAGTCAAAGACATTATGACTGTTGATTTAAGTGATGAAAACATTAGAAGATTCAACACCAAGAAGACAAATAAAATGGTTATCTATTTTCTTTAAGAGTGGAATTCCAAGAATCTGGATGACAAAAATAACATAGAGTTAGAAGAATATATCTTGCTAGAAAAAGAATTAATATTATATTAGCAGAATTATTGTCTAAAGTGTATTCAGGAGCCAATAGTAAGCTATCATTACAAAATTTACTTCAAATGGAAAACTAATTATTTTAAACTTGATACTAAACCATTTGTTTTCTCAAAATACTTCAGCTGGAGAACTTGCTTAGGCAACTATTAAAAATTTAATATGTACTATATATGTTGTAAACCATATTCTATCATGGTGTCCTTTCCAATACACACATAAATTACAAATTAATAAATAAACAAGTTTTGGTGCTCAGTGATGGTCATATATTCCATGAATGTTTATTTCTTTTTATGACTACTTATGAGTTTCATGCTTCACGGAAAATAATGTAGTAATACCTAAACAATCCTTTTGTCTACTTAATAGAATTCCAGAACTGGTGACCAGGAAACATTTTTAAAGCATCCAGGTAATTCCGATGTACATGGTCTAAGATTATACTTTAATAAAGAGTGTTTTAAATAATCATGAATTCATGGAAGCTAGCGTTAACCTTTTTTAAAAAAATTCACATTTTGGTATAAGCGTGGTGATGCTTATCTGTCAAGTATCTATTGTAATTGAAGGGACAGTGATGTAATTTATCAAAGAGAGTAGATAACATAAGATTTGATCACTGATTCCCATATATGGTATTCACTTTCCTAGTTTTGCTTAATTCAAGACAACTTTAAAGTGAAGTCCAGCCACCTTCTGGGTAGCATATAAGAAAAGATGTCCTAAAGATATGCCAAATTGTTGGGAAGAGATCCAGTGATGGTTCTCTATTATAGTATTTCCAAATGTGATAGATTATTACAATATTTTTAAATGTGGGAGTATGGCTCTTGGCCTTGACATACTGATATTGGACAATGACATATTGAGTGGAATTTTCCGAGCGGTAAAAGGATTCCAGATGACAATGGAAGGACATACAAATGATCTTAAAATTAACTAAAACTGCATCCAGACACACTTGATCCACTCTTCAACCATAAGAATGCAACAACAACATCAACAAAAAATGGTGATTAGACCAGAAGGAGCAAAATGCTTGGTGCACATGACAGTGTCTTGGACAAACAACTGTTAGTTACACCCCTGTCTTTCTGTAAAAACTATCAAAATTATGTATCTTCAAAAACAGTTCTAAGACCAGAAGCTTATGTTTGCAGTGGAAACTGTTCACCCCTTAATTTTTCAAACAAATCTTTTCTTCCATTTGAAATTTTTCTAGGCCTCAAGTAGACACTGCTAATGTGCCTTAAAAAAGAAAAAAAGAAAAAACCAGAATTTTAAAGAAGTAGTGCATGGAACAGTAAGATCAGTTTATTAAATGTGCATCATTGGGGTTGGTTTTTAATCTTAGATCTCTTCTCTCCTCATTGGGCACATGTCACTTTCATTAACATTCAGGGAGTTGCATATATGCATTAAGGAAAAGAAAGTTCCTTCAGAGTAATGAGGCCAGAAGAGTATGACAACATCATCGTTTCTCCCTCTCGCTATGCATTTACATTCAATACTGCTCTGTTACCCCTAATATGCCTTCTCAGCCTTTATATTCTAAACACAGATGTATAAAGTCATTCTTTGTTATTTCATAACCACTGCTACTGTAATTTTACAGAAAGCTAAGCACACTGGAATGTGTATTTTTGTAACTAGAGGAATGATTCAAATGATCTTCTTTAACATCTGCTAACTTTCATGACTGAAAATTTATTGAATTCTGCTTGTTAATTTGCTAGGGGCTATTAAAGAGCTAACAGAAGAAGCTCCCTGCTGTGTTTGTACGCACAATTTAAAGAAACAAAGCAAATGATAAAATGAGCATTTGTGTAGTTTTTAGAGTTTATAAATTACTTTCAGATGCCTTATATAAATCAATTCTCAAAACTACCTTCAATGCTATGTATGGATTAGCTTAAATGTATAGAAGTCTTTAAGTTACTCAGGGCCACACAGTTCAGGGAGTAACATAACACCTCAAGCTAGGTTCATATTTGCCTCCCTATACCATTGCTCATACCATACACAGAGTTAATGTGACCGTTGACCCAAAGAATGAAACTGAGACAAAATAAATATAGATAAAGGTAAAGAGTTTATTTGGGCTAGGGCTGAGGACTGCAGCCTGGGAAGCGCTTTTAAGTTATCTTGGGAAGTGCTCCTGTGAACAAAAGAGAGTCTTGAGTTCTTAAAGAAAAAAGGACAAATCAGTAGAGAGGCAATTACAAAAGCTGTTTCTCAAGAATTCTTATTGGTTTACAGAGATAACATTGATTAGTGATTGGCTATGTATTGTGGAACTATGAGTTATTGTGTCCAGCGTATGGCAGTATTAGGTTAATTTTTAGCTATTGGTGGTGATACTTTAATAGCCCCTAGCAAATAGAGTCCATAGAGCAGGTGGCTTCTAAATGATTACCTACCTTAGGTGGGATGCCTGCGGGGCAGGGGCTGACATTCCTCAGATAAAAAGTTTCTTTTCTTTCTCATGCCTTTTTCATAGTTGCTTGTATGCTATTCCATATATGGAAAGATTAGATTGCCATCCCTTTGAGGGCAACAATAAAAGCTTTTCTTAATCTATTTGCATAGTTTTCTAATAGTTGATAGAGTTTGAGCTGAGTCTTATTGGGAACAAAGACAGATAATAACAGAAAAGATATTTTGAACATGAAGGCAGAAATTAAGGAGGGAATAAGAGAAAACAAAGCAAAGACTCACTTCACTTAAAGGAACATGAAAGACTGCAGGGAAGATAAAAATCTGGAGGTGATTCTGCATGAAGTCAAGTCACCTGAAGTGGCTTAAAGAGGATGATGTTTGCCCACCCTTTCTCCCTCCCTCCCTTCCTCCCTCCCTCCCTCCCTTCCTTCCTTCCTTCCTTCCATCCTCCCTCCCTCCCTCCCTTCCTTCAGATGGAGGCTAGCTCTGTCACCCACGCTGGAGTGCAGTGGTGTCATCTTGGCCCACTGCAACCTCCACCTCTCGACTTCAAGCATGTCTCCTGCCTCAGGCTCCCGAGTAGCCGGGAATACAGGTGTGCACCACCATGCCTAGCTAGTATTTTTAGTACAGACGGGGTTTCACCATGTTGGCCAGGCTGGTCTCGAACTCCTGACCTCAGGTGATCCTCCCGCCTGGGCCTCCCAAATTACTAGGATTACAGGCGTGAGACACTGTGCCAGCCAATGTTTGTCATTTCTAAATCATAATGCAGGGAACAATGGTGTTCTCTTTGTAGGTGTGGTTGAATGTTAAAGCAAAAAGAAGAACCATGGTTCAAACAAAAAAAAATTACCAAATCCTCTGTATTTCTGAACTGAAGCCAAAATGACTGAGGCAGAAATTGAAAAATACAATTTGGCTATTGAGAAGAAAAAAAAAAAAAAAGGAAACACTAGACCTAAAGTAAAGAACAGAGAGGTAAGCTAGGGAGGGAGAGACAGAATTAATTAACAAATCAAAGCTCTTACCTTTTAAAGGATGAGCACTAAGATACACCGCATAATTTTTCCCACAAGTTAGGAAATGGTGGAAATAAAGTAAGAAATTTAGTGTTTACTATCCTATGATTCAGAAGATTAGGGTTAGTCATTATTAAAGGTAAAAACATATAACAAGTAGTTGATCCACACTAATTAAAATAAGGTATAGTTGAGGATAATCTATTCTAGCTTTGTATGGTTGATAAACTTCTGCCTTTTGTTACTAGTCAGTATCCCCTGGGACACTGTAAACTGCCTTATGTTAATGGATGAGTTCTATTTAGCTGATGTTTGGATAATTACTGAAAAATTTTCAGGTGCTTATAATAGAAACAATGTCTAAGTTCTAGTGGAAATATTAATTTACTATTCAAAACCAGACAGGAGGCTTATATTTCGCCTTTCTTTGCATTTCACTCTTTCACTGTCTTAGTTAAATGTAGGTCTTCTGTTCAGGAGACTCTGATCAAATATGTGTGCTGATTGAATCTCTAAGATGGGTTATGCACAACTGGCTGACTTTTAAGACTACTGAAGCAGAATCTAGCTCATTTTTATTTCTTTTTATTTAATTAAATTGGATGTGAAATTTTATATTATGGAAGGAAAAGAGTTTTAAAGCAGCTTAAATTTTGGCCCAATTTGAGAAAACCTTTTTCACATTTCAGGTTACTAAAATGATCTTTAAATGATGTTTCTAATTATTGTCAATTTTGCCTACGTGAGGAATATTGAAGATAACTTCCCCTGCACAAAATATGCTAATTATTTAAATTATATAGATTATAGTTTTCTTTTGTGTCAAACCAACCTTCTATGTTCCAAATACTTCTCTTTCGCATACTCAATGGAAAAAGTTTAGAAACACTCAATAAAATGGTTTATACAAATGAGCCTAAGCAAATTTGAATATGTTTTCTTTTTAAGTTTCATATTATTTTAATATAATACACACTGTCAATTTAAAAAGTCACAGGACTAAAGTTCCCCTTGTGTGCAAATTAAGTATCTGTATAAGTAATACTAAACCTTTTTTACTTTCCAGGTCAGGGTCCAGGATGACTTTTTGAAAAATAGTATTTATTGCCAAAGTTTTTTCCTATTTATAGTATAATCTAGGTATATCAAAAGAATGCCTTTACTGTTAGTTTTATTTTATTTGCTGTAGAAGAAGAAAACACTATATTGACCTTTATAGCAATATGGTCTATGTTCACAGCTATTAAATCTGTTTCCTACTGAATCATGTTTTTCTCTGCTCCATTTGCAATGCAAAGTGAAGTTTTCCCACTGCCTCATTAATTTAAATTATCAGTCAAATATGCTTATGAGAACTAAGTAAAGAAATATAATTTTTATCCTGACATAAGCTTCGCTGGGCTTTTCTCCCCGAAGGGAGGATATGCTCAGCCTTATCATCAGTGATCTAAAGTATGAAGGTTTTGCGATTTAAGGTTGAATGAGTCCTCTACACTTTTATGCTCACATTGTGGTGATTTTTAAACTGCTTGATCCTGCTTTCATTTATGCCCTTTTTAATATACAGGTACAATAAAGTTGTCTGTGCCTTCTTGTAGACTGAGGAAGGAAAACTATATTCCTTAGAGATTTGAGCAAAAACAGGCTTGAGTATTTGGATAGCTGTACACTCACCCTGGCAATCCTCTAACAAAATGCTCTCTAGTACTTGCTTGTGTGGAACACTTCATACTTTAGCCATCCTGTAACTTGGGGAAATAATATTCCATTATCATTCCATTGCCCAGCTCTTACAGTGTGAATGTTCCTATGATATTTGCTGGCAAACAGGGGTACTAAAACAGCAAAACAATGGAATCAATGATACCGTATGATAGCCAAGCTTGCAGGGGATTTGGATCTCACAAATGGAAGTTGCAGGAGGTGTGCAAATTCATGAGGTCAGTAATTCCCGAGTGTTTTTTAGTTGGAGTCAGCTGAAGGCTTGACCAGTGCTATCTTGAGTACATTAGGTTAGGTCTAAAATGGAGGTTTGTTGGACTTCAGGAGGATGAGGGATGCCAGTAGCTACTACATGGCATATAGACTTCACCAGTCTAGTTCCCAAATACATATCACACAAAAACATGCATCTTTCTAGTCTCATAACCAGAGTGAGGCCAGCAGCCTTGATTTCCAAAGTCAGGGATGGGTTTTTTGACAGGTATACCTACTAAATTGGAAAATTCACACGAGATTTTGAAGTGCTGCCTACATAGGTAAGGTTTCTATTGTCCCAGTTTTTTGGAGTGATTTTCCACACAAACTTTAGGATTTGGTAACTTTTTTCTGGTATTCCGTGTTGAGAATGAGGTCATCCATTCAGAGGCAGTGGGACTGCAGACAGTTGTTATGAGCGATCTACCTAAACCCAACAAATATGGCTAATTACCATAACTTTTATGTAACCAGAAATTTTACATCAAAATAAAATGCAAAGAGGGAGGGAAAATTTATTGACACTTGTTTTATAATGTTTTTCATCTTGGTTTATTGCCCGTGACCACATAAATACTAATCATGCTTAGCACTCTCTAAATATGAACATACTTTAAAATGTAGCAGAAAGGGCAGAACATATATAACATGGCAGACAGTGAGCTGGCAGTGAAAAACAAAGAAGCAAACTGTTGATATGTTGAGAAATTTCTAAATGCTCTTTTTCTGTCAGTGAAGCAAACACCCTAACATATTTTAATGGATTGTAACAGCTAAAAGTTTTAAAATACTCTTTTTTTATCTTTTTTAAAATGGAGTCTCACTCTATCCCCCAGGCTGGAGTGCAGTGGCACGATCTCAGCTCACTGCAACCTCTGCCTACCAGGTTCAAACCAATGGCCTGCCTCAGACTCCCGACTAGCTGGGATTACAGGTGTGCGCCACCACACCCGGGGCTAATTTGTGTATTTTAAGTGGAGACAAGGTTTCACCATGTTGGCCAGGCATTTGCTGCAGAGTTGGCTGCTGACCCATATGGATTCATCACTGATAACAACTGTTGGAGTCAATAACTAAATGTTCCTTCATTTATCTTCCCGCTAACTTGTCCCCAGTGTCTCCCATTGGCTGAATTTAACAGGGATACAGCTAGCAGGGTAATATGGGAAATGTATTTTGCAGGCACCCAGGCCCAGCAGTGGAGAAGATAGTTCATTTGATGTCTAGCCCCACCTTGAGCCTCTGTGGAGCCCGGGGGCATTAATGACTTATTCCTTTTTAAGGCAAGGAGGCTGGCCTTTTTCATTCCTGGTATCTGTTGATCTTTGCCAGCTGCTGCCCCCTGGGAGAGGGCCTATCATCCCAGACAGTGCCCCAGATAGTGAGGTGGCTCCTATCAACTTAGGTGAATTCTCAGAAGGGTGAGTCTGTGAGCTATTAGTAGACAACACTCACAACTGAGATATGAGAGCACTGGCTCCTTAAAACAAAACCTATCCACTACCTTCCTACCCTAAAGTGGCATTGGAAGCTTTGGCATAAGAATTTATAGATGGGAGCATATATTAGATAATGGCACCTGCTGGCATCTGTACATTTCTTAATCTTGAAATTTCAAATTTTGTAAAAAGGAGAAGACAACACCAAATATTAAGAAAACTCTAAATATAAAAATTTATGTTAAAATAAGCATTTGTATCTTAAAGATAGATTGCTTCTATTCTAGAAGAACAACCAAAACTTTCCTTAAAAACTAGTCTTTGGGAATAATTTGCTACTTCTAAGGTTTTTCCTATCATTTCTGTTGGATATCATCCCTGATCTATGACCAACCTCCTCCTACCTGGGGTGACTTAAAATCGAACTCCCCTCCACCCTCGGTGCCATAACTTCAACAAGACAATTCAGACTAATGTCCTAGAGTCTAGGACATGTCTTCTAGACTCAATCCTAGAGTCCAGGACTATCTTCTAATGTCCTAGAAGACAATCTCATTATTCATATGGTAACTCCATCCTCTTCTTAAGAAAACTGCTTAGCCAGGTGTGATGGTTCGTGACTATTATCCCAGCACTATGGGAGGCCAATGCAGGAGGACTGCTTGGACCTAGGAATTTGAGACCAGCCTGAGCAACATAAGGAGACCTTGTCTCTACAGAAAATTTAAATATTAGCTGGGCAGGATGGTGCATGCCTATAGTCCCAGCTACTTGGGAGGCTGAGGTGACAGCCCAAGATGTCAAGGCTATAGTGAACCATGAACATGCCACTGCACTCCAAGTGAGGTGACAGAGTGAGATGCAGTCTCAAAAATAAATTAATACAATAAAATTAAACTAAATTTAAAAAGAAGGCCAGGTGTAGTCATGCACTCCTGTAGTACCAGCACATTGGGAGGCCAAGGTGGGCAGATCACTTGAGTTCAGGAGTTTAAGGCCAGCCTGGCCAACATAGTGAGACCCTGTCTCTGTAAAAAATAATAATAATTAAAAAATAAAATAAGAAAACATTCAATAAAGTAACAAACCTATTTGCAATAAGAAAGTAGAAGTAATTTTTACACAGTAGTGATTGTTAAAGGCATGCTTCTGCATAGAAACTCTCTATAAGCTTTCACTGGTGGAATTTTTCATCCCCAAATGTTATTAAAGTTGGAATGGATTCCAAATGTCATTCAATCACTCCCACACTGACAAATAAGAACACTGAAGCCAAGAGAAATGTAATGACTTTTCCAAAATTTTGAGACCAATTAAGAGGGGAATAGGAATAAAGCATCGGTTCTCCCGTTATGTACAGAAGGGAGATGGGAATGGCCTTTCAAAGACCTGCACCACAGTTCTTTTTAGTTGTGCTATTTAATATAGACTAGGTTCTAAATTACCTACTTATGATCCATCTATTCAACTACCTATTTTTTATCTGTATCATTTATTTATACCCCAGTCTGCTTCAAAAAAGATTTCAGTTGTCTTACATAAATAGACACAACACAATGAGATTATAAACATTTAATACACAAAGTTAAAGAAAAATATAAAGTTGGGGGAAAAAGTGAAGCCATGATTAAGGTTAATGGACAAAAATACTTGGTATGGGACTTTTCCACTGATTAAAGATGAGACATTCATTAAGATCTGAGATTTCTACTCAAGAAAGTAAGAAACATGGTCATATCAGTGTGGATCAAGTAACTTGGTCATTAGTTACATGGATCACAGTAACAATAAAATAAAGATAAGCCAATTGCTCACAAAAGCAATCAATACTTTCTGACAAAACTAATAAACTGTTTTCTTAAAGAAATGGCACCTCTCCAAAGAAATTAATTATAAATAAAATCAGCTTGATGTCATTGCTCTTTTCTGACCATATGTCTGTCAGAACCTAAAAAGAAACGAATTAAGTAGAGTTTTGTTTTGCAAAACTAGAAATAGATCTTTTGTAAAGTTATAACTGAAAACACAAATATAAATAAATTTCTGCTTTACTATAATTATACCAGTACACTTCAGGAAATTTCAGATAAAGTCACAGTAGGTAGTAAAATTGCTGTCCCACAATATCATTTGTCTGCCAAAACTTGAAATCTCATTATTTTAAGGGGAAAAGTCTGAGATATATGGGAGTGTCTGAAAGTGTAAAGGACACCAACAGTCTGAAAAATTAGTGAATAAGTCTGGTGGCAGATAATGATCATCTAAAGAATATAGCACTTTAGAAATAAGCCCAATTTACTCCTTTAAACTCTGTTCCTTTAGCTATTTTTTGAATATGGTCTATTGTGCCTTCAAAAAATGACTAAGAAATGTATAGAAAGGGAGATACAGCTTTAATTAGATCCTTACCATCTGAGGGCAAACTCACTAATGTGACATAGATGGAGAGAAGGTTGTCCAGTTATTGATTGTGAAAACATCACAGGTTAATGAACGCAGAAAGCCTTTAGCTTTGATCTCTGAGAAGCTCAACATTATCATTCTACTAAGAGATTGATTCAAATCAGCAGCAGTGTTACTTTATTTATTTTAAGAGATGGGGTCTCTCTGTTGCCCAGGCTGGAGTGCAGTGGCTATTTACAGACATGATCATAGTGTATTGCAGACTCGAATTCCTGGACTCAAGCAATCCTCTTACTGAATCTGGTTCAATTGTTCCATACAACTGATGTTTATGGTTTCTTTGAATAAACATAGAAATTGACCTTTCCAGTTTTAAAAGTTAAGAAACTTATATTTGCTTTACCTGAGTTTCTTTCTCAGGAAATTAACCATCAGACCTCCTAGGTAGTGTCAAAAAACTAAAACTTACCAGATCACCGCATCTGAGTAAAACACCACACCTCTCACCTGTCATGACTGCCTAACTGGCCACCTGATTCCTGTTGACCAGCTCCTCTTCTCTATCCCTCTGTAGTTCTTGCTGTTCCACACACAATTACATTTCTTCACTGCTGTATGAACTCTTGTTTTTAATCAGTCAGGGAGATGGAGTTGAGACTAATCTCACCTCTCCTCGGCTGCAGCACCCCATTCAAGCCTTCTTCCCTGGCAATACTCATTGTCTCAGTGATTGGCTTTCTGTGCAATGAGCAGTAGAACCTAGACCAAACTTCTGGTGTTTTGGAAACAAATTTTGTCTCCCTGACCAGGAACGTGTTGCTCCTGGCTCAGCTGAAATGGGCTGGGAGTTTCAAAAGCCCTCCTAAGAAGCTGCCTGCCCCATTTTTTGGCCAGAGGTGGGTTTTGATCTCTCTCTGGTCCTGCCGCTGCTGGCCCCAACTGTGTTCCTGGTTGCTTAGGAAAAACAGCCTTTGAAATTTGTCATCTGTGTCCAGATGGGTGAGTATCTTTTGTGGGTACCAGACAATGGTATCTTCTCTTCTCAATTTGGGGAATTCTGAAAGAATTTCCATTTGCAGATTGAATAAGCCTAACTGATGAACAGAGCAAAGCACCCTGACTGTTTCTGCATGGACACTCTTGGGGTGTGTTTGTTGCTGCAGCAGTTTGATTGTGTTTTGGTGATTGTTTAGGTGTGTGTTTTAGTATAGTGATGGAAAATTAGAATTTGATAAACTGGTATTCTTTTGAAATACTGTTTGGCCTCATTATTTTTTGGAATCTGGAGAAGTTTAGCCTCTCTATAGTCTCATTTTGCTGTTGAATGAGAAAGTGGGATGGAATTTCATGTATCCAGTCTTTTATGTAAACAGGAGTAGGCCTAGTCAGTACATGATGTTCTTCTGTGGTGCTGTTTGGCCCTGTTGTCCTTTGGAATCTGAAGAGGTTTTGCCTTTAAAAATCAAACTGCCATGGAGAATACTTTCCCCAAAATTTTGGTTCATGCCCTTCACTGGATTACCTACTTAGGCAAACAAAGTTTAGCCATGTGAACATGTCTGTAGACCGGTGAGTTTGTATTGCTATCTTACTGCTAGAGTTCCAAGGTAAAAGCCACTGGATCTTTGTGTGTGTATATATGTTTAGACGTGTTTATGTGTATGTGTATTTATCATGTTATATTGTGTCTCACAAATTAAGTAAATAAGTTCAAAGTATTCTTCAAGTTCACATGACTTAAGTAAATCTTTAATAATCAAGCTGGCTTTAAAATGATTGATGAGATAAAAATAGAAATGTCAGGGCAGGGCCAAGATGGCCGCCTAGAAACAGCAGCATTTAGAGGCTCCAATGGAAGAAAACCATAATAAGCATGTGAATCCTTCACTGGCAACCAAGGTATCCAGGTTCTCTCATCAAAATTGACTAGAAGGCTGGCTTGACCCATGGAGAGAAGGGACAACAGTGTGGTGCAGTGGCCCACCTAAGAGACACATGGGGCAGGGGAATCCCATTCCCCCGGCCAAAGGAAGTGGTGAGTAAGCATGCTACTCAGCCAAGAAAACTGTGCTTTTTCCATGGAAGTGTGCAACGCATGGACTGGAAGATCCTACTCATGAACCCAAGCCACCAGGGCCTAGCGTCTCAACCCTGGAATGTGCAGATTTTTACAGCCTCTCAGCTGGAATCTGCTTAAGCCTACCCAACTCCTGGGGAAGAGCCGACCAGCACCGGCTTGGCTGCCTGCTGTCTAAGCCATTTGAGCTCCTTAGGGAAGGGGCAGCAGCCAGCACTGGGACTTGCAACTGCCTAACATGCTAAGCTCCCTGGGTGGGGGAAGGGTGGCACCCATCTCTATAGCTTCAGGCTGAACTTTACTCCTTCTGGAGCCAGGGAGGCTGGACGGCTTGGTCCCAAGACTTGTCCCCACAGCCCAACACACCAGCTGTGGTAGTCTGTGGCCAGAGTCCCTCTTCAGGCCTGATCCTGACCCAGCCTTCCTCACTAGGTAGGGCTTCCCAGCCAGAGGCTCAGGGACAGAACCTGGATATCCCTGGGCCTGTGCCCCTAGTGGGAGGGGTAGCAGCAGTCTCTGTGGACCAGCAGACTTAGCCTCTCCTCCTGGTAGTTCTGAGGAATCCGGGCAGCCCAGACAAGTGGGTTTTACCCAGTGAAGCACACCTCCTCCACCAAGGGACAAAAATTCATAAATGGGTCCTGTTCCCTGTGCCATCCAACTGAGTGAGACCCTCCAACAGGAGCTGTCAGACACCCTATACAGGAGCGATCCTCCTGGCATCAGGTTGGTGCCCCTTGAGGTCAGAGGTCCCAGAAGAAGGAACAGGAACATCTTTGTTGTTCTCCAGCCTCCTTAAGTGACATCTCCAGGTATTGGAGTGAATCAGATGAATAGTGCCTGAAGTGAACCCCTAGCAAACCACAACAGCCCTACAGAAGAGGGTCCTGATCACTGAAAGAAAATCAAACAAACAGTAACAACAACAACATCAACAACAAAAAAAGAAGTCCCCACAAAAAGTCCATCAAAGAGTAAGCAGCCTCAGAGATCCAAACTAGATAAACTCATAAAGATGAGGAAGAATCAGTGAAAACACACTGAAAACCCAAAATGCCAGAATGCCTCTTCTCCTCCAAATGATCAAATGCCTCTCCAGCAAGGGCGCAGAAGTGTAGGGAAACTGAGATGGATGAATTGACAGAAGTAGGCTTCAGAAGATGGTAAAAAAACAAAACAAAACAAAACAAAACAAAAACTCCATTGAACTGAAAGAACATGTTCTAACCAAATGCAAAGAAGCTAAGAACTATGATAAAAGGTTAGAGGAGCTGCTAACTAGAGTAACCAGTTTAGAGAGTAACATAAATGACCTGATGGAGCTGAAAAACACAGCATAAGAACTTCATGAAGCATACCCAAGTATCAATAGCCAAATCAACCAAGCAGAAGAAAGAATATCAGAGTTGGAAGACCACCTTGCCGAAATAAGGCTTGCAGACAAGATTAGAGCAAAAATAATAAAAAGGAACAAACAAAGCCTCCAAGAAACATGGGACTACATGAAAAGATCAAACGTACTATTGATTGGAGTACCTGAAGGAGATGGGGAGAATGGAAACAAGCTGGAAAACGCACTTCAGGATATTATCCAGGAGAATTTCCCCAACCTAGCAAGACAGGCCAACATGAAAATTCAGGAAATACAGAGAACACCATTAAGACACTCCATGAGAAGATCAACGCCAAGACATATAATCATCAGATTCTCCAAGGTCAAAATGAAGGAAAAACTGTTAAGGGCAGCCACAGAGAAATGCTGGATCACCTAAAAAAAGGAATCCCATCAGACTAACAGCAGACCTGTCAGCCCAAACTTGAAGCAGAAGAGATTGGGAGCCAATATTCAACATTCTTCAAGAAAAGAATTTTCAACCCAGAATTTCACATCCAGCCAAACTAAGCTTCATAAGCAAAGAAGAAATGAAATCCTTTCCAGATAAGCAAATGCTGAGGGATTTCATTACCACCAGCCTGGCCCTGCAAGATCTCCTAAAAGCAGCACTAAAAATGGAAAGGAAAAACCCGTACCAGCCACTGCAAAAACACACCAAAATGAAAAGATCAATGACACCATGAAGAAACTGCATCAACTAGTGTGCAAAATAACCAAATAGCATCATGATGACAGGATCAGATTTATACATAACAATACTAACCTTAAATGTAAATTGGCTAAATGCCCCAATTAAAAGACACAGACTGGAAAATTGGATAAGAAGTCAAGACACATCAGTGTGCTGTATTCAGGAGACCCATCTTATATGCAAAGACACACATAGGCTCAAAATAAAGGGATGGAGGAACATTTACTGAGGAAATAAAAAGAAAACAAACAAACAAAAAAGCAGAGGTTGCAATTCTGACAAAATTGCAAAACAGACTTTAAACCAAAAAAGATCAAAGGAGACAAAGACAGGTATTATGTAATGGTAAAGAGAACAATACAACAAGAAGAGCTCACTATTCTCAATATATATGCACCTAATACAGGGGCACCAAGATTCATAAAACAAGTACTTAGAGACCTACAAAGAGACTTAGACTCCCACACAATAATAGTGGGAGTCTTTAACACCCCACTGTCAGTATTTGACAGATCAATGAGAAAGAAAATTAACAAGGATATTCAAGACTTGAACTCAGCTCTGGATGAAGTGGACCTAGTAGACATCTACAGTACTCTCTACCCCAAATCAACAGAATATACATTCTTCTCAGTGCTACATGGCACTTACTCTAAAATTGACCACATAACTGGAAGTAAAACATTCCTCAGCAAATGCATAAGAACTGAAATTATAACAGTCTTTCAGACCACAGTGCAGTTAAATTAGAATTCAGTATTAAGAAACTCACTCAAAACCACACAATTACATGGAAATTGAACAACCTGCTCCTGAATGGCTCCTGGAGAAATAATAAAATTAAGGCAGAAATCAAGAATTTATTTGAAACCAATGAGAACAAAGAGAAAATGTAAGAGAATCTCTAGGACACAGCTAAAGCAGTGTTGACAGGGAAATTTATAGCACTAAACACCCACATCAGAAAGCTAGAAAGATCTCAAATTGATACTCTAACATCATAAATAAAAGAGCTGGAGAAGCAAGAGCAAACTAATCCAAAAGCTAGCAGACAATAAGAAATAACTAAGATTGGAGAAGAACTGAGGGAGATAGAGACAGGAAAAACCTTCCAAAATAATCAATGAATCTAGGAGCTTTTTTTTTTTTTTTTTTTTTTTAAATTAACAATATACCTAGGCCATTAGCTAGACTAATAAAGAAGAAGAGAAAGAAGAATCAAATAGACATAATAAAAATGATAAAGGGGATATCACTCCTGATGCCCCAGTGTCAGAATAATAGGGTTCTCTTCAAGCAATGACCTAATCTTTAATTTAAAACAACTGTAAAAGTTTATAAAAGGTTCATAAAAACCTTACTTAATGGTCAGACTAATTTCAAATGTGAGATAGTGTTTAATTTTATTTGGGTTATGTTTATACGGCTGTGTTGTTAATATGTGTTCCAGGATTGTATAAGATTCCCAAAATTCCGATATGTCAATATATGTTGTCAGAAATAATCATGATTATTATGATTTTTTTGTTTTTGTTTTTGAGACAGGGTCTCACTCAGTCAACCAGGCTGGAGTGCTGTGGTGAAATTTTGGCTCACTGCGACCTCCACCTCCCAGGTTCAGGCAATCCTCCCACCTCAGCTTCCCGAGTGGTTGGGACTACAGGTGTGTGCCCACCACTCCTTGCTAATTTATCATTATTTTTTATAGAGACTGGGTTTTACCATATTGCCCAGGTTTGTTTTGAACGAGCTCAAGCGATCTGCTTTCCTTGGCCTCCCAAAGTGCTAGGATTACAGGTTAAAGCCACTGCACCTGGTCGATTATATTAAATTTTGGTATACCACAATAATAACCATTTTCTTGACAAGTGTGTCTGTCCTTAGACTTGTCATCCACAATTGTTTTTGCTTCGATTTTTTTCAAAAAGTAGCTTATAATCAGCTACAGTCTAAGGCTTGCTCTTTGTGGGGAGTTCATGAAAAGGACTCTTAAATGTAGGTTTCTGATAACTTTGGAGACTGTACCATTGAACTAGAGAAAAACTTCCATGACTCTAATAAAAAGGCTGATGTGTTCATGAAACCCAATATGAAGCAAAGTAGGTATTAATTGCATGTTAATTGCAATTAATTGCATTAATTGAACAAGTGATGGAGGACTGGAATAATTTATGGGCTTTTTGTTTGAACATTTGTGATTCTTTTTGTTTTGTTTTTCAGAAATAGAACATTTTTATCTTTGAGCTACTTACATCCAATTGAATAAAATATACAGAAATTGAGAAATATTTCACTTTCTCTGCCTAATTTCTCTGGAATTCATAAACTGAATGTTCTTTATTCAGAGCAGTGTGGTTGTTTGCATAAATTCAATAAGAATCTGTTTTCTTTTATGACAGAGCATAGTTGGATAAATTCCTTATTTTCCTAGAGCTTTGACTGAAATGGCTTTGTTAGAAGTTCCAACAAAACCAATTTAGGAGAGCCAATACGGACAATGATTCTTGCTCCACTTTGTGTTAGCAATCAGGCCAAGTATCGTGGGAATGAAGCTTATTCTGCAGGGAGATTGGTCCTGCTGTGATTTGTCTTCGATCAAAGTGGGGAAATGGAGAGAAAATGATTGTGTTTCAAGAAAAAAAATAAAATTAGGTTAACCTTTGATTCCTGGGTGGCTACATGGTCACCCATGATATAGAGTTGCCCACAACACCCCTCCTCAGCATGCAGCAACCAGAAAGACAGAAAACCAGATTCCCAATGATTGAGGAACTGATAAATATTGATTTATTAGAAAGGGTTGGGGGGTACTGAAACTGGCTCAGTTGTGTCATAGAACTGATGTTTATGATTTCTTTTGAATAAACATAGAAATCGACTCTCCCAATCTTGAAACTTGAGAAAATTACATTTGTCTTATCTGAGTTCTTATCTCAGGAAATCAACCATTAAGCCTCAAGTTCCCTGATAGTATCAAGGAACTGAAATTTACCAAATAACTGAATCTGAACAGTGAGACACCAGACCCCTCATCCATCATGATTGCCTTACTGACCACCTGCTTCCTGTTGACCAACTCTTCTTCCTTACCCTTCCCTACTTCATGTTTACATGCATGTAGTTACATTTCTTCCCTGCTGCATAACTCCCTAATATTTGTGAGTCAAGGAGATGGATTTGAGGTTCATTTCCCAGTTCCTCAGCCATAAACTCCAAATGAAGCTTTCTCCCCTGGCAAAACTCATTGGCTCAGTGATTGGCTTTCTGTGCCCTAATCAGCAGGACCTAGACCAAACCACTTACATTTCAGTAACACGACCTTGGCTTCCTGAGTAGCTGGGATGACAGGCATACAACACCATACCCAAATCATACAGTTGCTTTTTCATGTCTTAGCTGTTGCTTTTGAAAGGCTCTAGACTCATGTTGAGTATAATTTTATTTTTTAATGATGTTTATTTTCTGTCATATTTTATTTCAAAAGTTCTTTTGATCAGGGAAGTACATTTCCTATGAAAAACATTCTTCCCAGAACCCATGAGAGGGACCACTGCATGCAAAAGACACTCAGGTTAGAATCATCAGTCATACACCAGAAAATGAAATTCCATTCCTTATGTAAACCTGATAGAATTTCTTTTTTTCCATGAGAGATCAAATAAAGGTTAAAGGTTCTAATGCAGAATTGTTCACTTCTTAGCTCAGCTAGTCTGAGTTCTTGTCTCATGACCAGGAAGGTTTAGGCATACAGACAGTTGAAGAGTGAGTGGAGTATAATTTATTAAGCAAAAGGATAGTTATCAGCAAGGAGAGGGGTCCTGAAAGCAGGTCTTCGGTTGCCCCCTCCCAGTTGAATACAAAGGCTCTTGATATGGTTTGGCTCCATGTTCCCACCCAAATCTCATCTTAAATTCGAGCTCCCATAATTCCCACACATTATGAGAAGGATCCAGTGGGAGATAATTGAATCATGGGGCTGTTTCCTCCATACTGTTCTCGTGGTAGTGAATAAGTCTCACAATATCTCATGGTTTTATATGGAGTTTCCACTTTCACTTCACTCATTCTCTCTTGCTGCTGCCATGTAAGAAGTGCCTTTCACCTTCTGCCATGATTGTGAGGCCTCCCCAGCCACATGGAACTACGAGTCCATTAAACCTATTTTTCTTCCCAGTCTCGGGTATGTCTTTATCAGCAGCATGAATATATATGCTAATGGGACTGGATTCCCTATTTGTGTAAGGTGTGAGTTCTTGTGTCTCCACCCCCATTTCCCTAGTGCACATGTGAGCCCTTAGTCAGCTGTGGACATGTTTAGGCAAGCCCCCTGCGCAAGTTTCCTTATCTGCATAAAACATCTGGTGTAAGCATTTGTAGGGCAGGTCAGAGGTTCTCCAGGGACCCTTCCCTTGCTGTTCGCCTAAAGCAAGCTGGCTAACTCCTTTCAATTCCTTGTGACCCGAGTCTTTAGTTGTTTGCACAAGATTTCAATTTCCATAATATTTCACATTATTCTCATCATAGAACTTGCTTCCACATCAGTCAGTAGACATGGAGACTGTCGTGAGTTTGTTAGATCTCGAAAGTTTCTTGAGACATATCAGATACTTATAGTGAGAATATGGGTCATCTATTAAGAATGTTTACCCCATCTTCCACCATTCTTCAGAAAATCATCAATAACTATAGCCCTTTCTTTCTTGAGAGATCAGAATTAGCCTTTTTCCCCCTATCAAATTGCCCTTATTGTTCCATGTATCATGTAGTACTACTGCTTAAGCAGTTCTGGAATCACCCCTTCTTAAAAAAAGTTTTACCTGTTGCCTTACTTAGAGTTGTATAGAACTTACAATTTTTCTTTTGAGCATCATATTTTTCCACTTACTGACATCTCGATAATGCTGGATAGTACTTTGCTTTCTCAAAAACATTCTTTTTAATGTGTTTCATGAATTTTATATTTTTTCTTTTTGTCTAACAAGTTACCGTGTTTGCTAATGAGTTGCGAAGAATTAAACTTTACAACTTTTCACTTTGTGCTCGAACAGATGATCTAATCTGTTCTCATAGCACCAGGAGCTGAAAAATATTTTGGTGAAGATGTCAAACACAAGCAAAATATATATCTGCATGTTACTATAATTGTTTATGTTTTCATGCCAATAACTGGTTCTTAAACCTTGTCTGCCCTGCCTACACACACACACACACACACACAAACCCCTGCACGCACACACGTCTCATCTTCCATCTTTAAACTTGTAAAATTGTTACATATTTATATGGTAAATCATCTTTTTAAACACTTATTCTACTACGATTGCATAACTCCAGGAAGCAGTTGCAGAAATGGAACCACAAAGTAAGCGTATCATCCCAATGTTTTTGAGATATATCCCTGCTAATTAGGGAAAATGTGAACAATATCAGCCCAGCTCCTTTCTGCAGTAGTCAAGTGTTCAAAGATCCATGAACTATCTCCAAATCAAACAGTCACATTTCCACAGGTTTTAAAATCATGGAATCCTTGTATTTATACTAATACAATACACAACTACTTGAAAGTATGTGCTTTATAGACACATATCCAAAGCATAGGTTTAGTTTGTGTATCAGCCAGGGTCCTGGCGGGAAAAGATGGCATGCACAAACTGAGTAATTTGAAGAAAGTGTAATAAAAGGGTAACTTACAAAGGTGTAGACAGGGTTTAGGGAAACTAACAAAGATGTTGTTGAAACTGGGACTAGCAACCACAGTGAGTTGTTACCCCTAAGTCAGATAAGGAAAAGTTGGAAGCTGGTGACTGGAACTTGAAAAAGGTATCTGTCTGAAGAGAGTTTTTTGAGAGAAACTGGCCTCATGTAAAGGAAGGCAGCCAACACTCAGGGAGGGAGCCTGCGGAATATGTACAGTTGACCCTTGAACAACACAGAAATTGGAAGGCTGACCCTCTGCGTAGTTGAAAATTCAGTTATAACTTTTGACTCCCCAAAAATGTAACTACTCATAGCCAATAGCATAAACAGTCCATAACACATATTTTGTATGTTGTGTGTATTATATACCGCATTCTTACAATAAAGCAAGCTAGAGAAAAGAAAATGTTATTAAGAAAATCATAACATTTCCCAATTATTAAGTGACAGTGATCATCATAAAGGTCTTCATCCTCATAGTCTTCACACTGAGGAGGCAGAGGAGAAAGAAAAGAAGGGGTTGATCTTGCTGTCTGAAAGGTGGCAGAGGTGGAGGAGGTAAAGGGAAGGCAGGAGAGGAAGGCACAGTCAGCGTGACTTTACGGAAATATGTTGTGATTTTTCTCTGACGTTTTAAGTTTTCATTTTTTTAAAAATGATTCTATATAGTTCCAAACCTTCTATCATTTCCTTTAGCTCCAATGCCCATATCATAGAAGGGTTCATGCTATTGAAGAAGTCAGAAGTAATCTTAAATAATCAGAACCCAATTGCCATATTTTCTAATGTCAATTTGTTTTCTGACACTGCATCTTCTATGTCTTCTTCCTCATCATCTGGCACTGATTTGGAAACACTTATCTCCATCAAATCATCTTCTGTTAATTCCTCTGGTGTGGTGTTCTATTAGCTCTTGAATGTCTTCAATATCTATATCTGAAAACCTTTCACTCTCACTTGATTTGCCATATCTACAATCTCTGTCATAATTTCCTTGATTGGCTCCTGTGAATTCATGTACAACATCTGTACAGTTTTCTTCAGAAGGAATGCATTGTTCTAAGCTTCATGGCTTTCACAGCTTTTTCTATAACAACAATGACATCTTCAATGGTGTGGTCCCTCCAGACTTCCATAATGTTCTATCAGATTCTCTTCGATAGTATTGATGATCGTTTCCATAGAGTACCATGTGTGATGAGCCTTTACAGGTTCTTGTGACCTCCTAATACAGAGGCTGAGTTAGAATGTTGTATTTGCGGGCAAGCAGACCACTTCAAAGCCTTCAGCATTGAATTCATTGGATTTGGGGCATTGCCCAGGGCACTGTCCCATATCAAAAGAACTTTAAAAGGCAGTCTCTTACTGGCAAGGGTACTTCCTGACTTCAGGGACAAAGCAACAGTGGGACCAATCCAGAAAAAAAGGGTTCTTGTTGTCCAAATCTTCTTGTTATACAACCCAAAGAACTGACGTCTGCTGTTTATCTTTTCTCTTTAAGCCTCAGGGGTTAGAAGCTTTATAGAAAGAGATGCCCTCAGGATAAAACTGACCGTATTTGCACAAAACAGTAGAGTTAGCCCATCACCTCCTACCTTAAAACCTGGTGCTCACTTCTCTTCCTTACTAATAAACGTCTTTTGTGTCATTTTATTTTTGGAATAGGGCACTTTCATCTGCAATAGAAATCTGTTCAGGAAAATAGCCTTTCTCTTCAATGATTTTCTTAATGACATCTAGGAACTTGTTTGCTGCCTCTTGATTAGCAAAAGATGCTTCTCCTGTTATCGGGAAATTTGAAAACCCAAGCCTCTTTCTGAAATTATCAAGCCATCTTTTGCTGGCATTAAATTCTTAAGCTTTAGACTCTCCATGTTCCACTTGCTTTAAAAGGTCATACAATATTTTTTGCTTTTTCTTGAATCATGTTAGGATCTATAGATATGCCTTTCTTATAGCAATCCTGCTCCCACGTGAAAGCTGCATTCTCAATATAAGATAAAAAGGTATTTCCTCCAAAATGCAAGGTTTTCTTGCTGCTGGCACAGCTGCAGCAACAGCTTCACAATTTTTTTTTTCTTTTTCTTTTTACAATGGTCCTTACATTGAACTCATTTATCTTGAAATGGTGGCAACCACAGATGCAGACCTCAACCTATGGTACCTATCAAGCAATTCAACTTTTTCTTGTAATGTCATGACTTCTATCTGCTTCTTGAGAGCACTTTTGGCATCACTTATGGCACTTCATATGGATCCCATAGTGTTTTTCATGATGAAAAATACGTGAGAATCACAAGTCACTTTTTACTGTGATACACAAATTGCGGGAGAGATGAACTGCTCATGCAGAGATGATCAGCATCACGTGGCATTTTAAGCAAATACTTTCAACACATGAGGTCACCACAATAATGACAGGAGGTGGCTACAAAATTATTACAATAGTACAGTATGTACTACAGTTAATCTTGTGCAGTTTTAATACTGCATTTCTAGATTTGTTTATATTTCTTTCCACTACAAATGGCGTCATGTATGGTCTGTGTTTGTGTGCAACATTTTAATAAATTTCAACTTTTTAAAATGGATTTGTGTATATTTTATTGTAGTAAATAATAAAACAGACTAATATCTACAAATATTTTATGTCATTTTATGTACCTATGACAAAATTATCTTATTTTTCCCCATATTTTCAGGCCATGCAGTTCATCTGTTTTTTTCAAATTGTCATAAATCTCCAAAAAATATCCAATGTATTTATTGAAAAATATCCACATGTAAGTGAACAGAGACCCGCACCCTTCAAATCTGTGTTGTTCAAGGGTAAACTGTCAATCCTAATCTCACTCTTCCGTCTTCCCCTCCAGAATCCAGAGAATAAGGAATCCATAATGTAGCAGCATGCTGGGACATAAAGCAGGATGGAAACGGGTAGAAAGTGAGTCTAGAAGGATTAAATAGAAAATAATCCACACAATCACTACACCTGAAAATCATAACCATGTGAAACAACAGGGCAGGCACACCAGGGCAGATATTTCAGTCCAATTTGAGCTCTAGAATATGGCATTCCAGAAGTGGGATGCTACAAATAGTCTCATTGAGAGTCAACTTTCTCCAATTTTCTCAATGTATCATCATACCCTTACATCAATTTCTGAAACAACTTCTCTTTGTACTTCCCCTGTTGTCACATGCATAATAAATTCTGTCAACTCTTGTGAAGTGATGGAATAACTTTCTTCTTAGGTTTCCTATCATTGTCATTAGCCCTTTATCTTGTTTGAGTTTCCATCAGCAATGTTTTCAAGTCCCAAGAACATTTATGTATCCACAAGCATTGATATGCCAGACTTGGACAAATAATACAGAATACTATCTTATTTTCACTGCCATGATCAAGGCAGTGTGGACTGCTGCCAAGTCCAAGAGAAGTGAAGTCAGCAGCTGCAAGCAACCTCTGTCATTTAGAAAAGCTTCATGATGTAGTGTGTCGTTTCAATGTGACACTGTCTCACAGAGTTAAAATGATGTGAATGGAACTGTTCAATGGAACTTTAGAAACTTCTCTTTTTCTCAATTTTACTGTAATGAAAACATCTGCTCAGTTAAAAAAAAAAAAAGATAGTAGTGCCACCCAGTTTCAGGCAGGAAAAGATGCAGAACACCCTTTTCTGACCGCAAAGATGACTTGCCTGTAACAATTATCATTTGAAAATTTTGGCCTAAATTTTCAGCTTTAATGTGGTATTTTTAAAAGCAGGAAAATATTGTTCTAATGGAAATGTTCACACTTCTTCACTCTTCTGCAGAATATACTGCATCCAAGAAAAGAATTTATTTTTCTCCTTTAAAATTTCAAATCTCAGTGATTCTGGGGGGAAAAAAAATCTGTATTGGATGGTGCAATAAAGGCCGCACATAAGTATGCAGCTGTAATACGTTTTAGGCACAGAAGCAAACTCTTCATGTTCTAGCAGCTAATTAAGATAAAGATTTGCTTGGCATGCAATTTTGCTTCCCTAACATCTTTTATATTGAAGTCACTCTGACTTAGAGAGCATCCTACATTTTAGTCACTGACCCATAAAGTACAAATGAAAGCTCGTAAAAGGATAACAATCAGCATTCTGAATAACTTGCTGGGAAATGCCTCAAACTTGAAGGATGTTTAAACAATAATTCGCCAACCAATTCCATTAGTCTTAAAGATGAGACAAGTACAAAGAGAAAATTTGAATTACACAGCTCCTCTTCCTACAATTTAAAGATATTTTGAGCTAAGTTTAAACCTTTTGAAATGTAGTATCTCGCTGTCTTTGAGCCAGAAAAATGCAAGATGCTAATAGTAAAATCCAATTAATAATAAACTACATTTCTATGCTTCACATTTTCCTCCAAGTGGTGCCCTTTATATCTCAATACCATATTTTAACAGCGCTCTTTATTCAAAAACCAATGCCAAGCAAAGGTAATTTAAACTGCTTTTATCATGCAACCATAACACCTTGTTTTTTTAAATAAGGATTTTTAAGTTTTTCATCCATTGTAGCCTTTTTTTAGTCACTATCTCTCTTAACATACGTATTTGTTCCACCTGTGCTTTACCTAATCCTAGCATGCTCTGCTAACGAATTTGTTTGTTTCTGATCACTTGTTCAAATGACAGTTTTGGTTTTTTTGTTTGGGGGGTTTTGTTTGTTTGAGATTTTTTGCATATATATTAATTTCCTGAGGCTGCCATATTAAACTGTCATATCAAATATATTCTATACCACAAACTTGGAACTTTTGCTTTTATTGATCCTGTCAGGAGAAGCATGTCTTTTTCCACTGCCTAATTTTTCTCCTGTTAATGAGTTACATTTTTCTTCGTCGTATATTTTGCATGTTCAGTCATTCTGGACATGGTGAATTTATGTTATTGAGTGCTTGGTTTTGTAGTCTTCCTTTTGAGGGAGTTAAACTTTGTTCTGTCAGGTATTTAAGTTAATTGCACAGCAGTTTAAAGTTTTCATAGCTTGCTTTTAAGCTTTCTTAGCGTGAGTTTGGAGTCACCTTCGGTTTTTAGCCGCCTTACTGAAGGACAGCCTCTCTGTTGTCCTCACGGGATGCCCCAGGTGTTCGATGAGGACACTTCCTCTCTCTGAAACACAAAATGCCTTGTAGCCCTTTGTGAGGTCTGGGACCTGTTCAGAATATATCTACCTGGATGCTCTTTTCCCAACCTCATGACATTTTACCTTACACATATGTAGCATGATATTCAGCAACAGAATCGAAGTTATCCCTATGTAGGTTTGTTTTTTTGTTTGTTTGTTCGTTCGTTTTTTGTTTGTCTGTTTTGAGACAGAATCTCACTCTGTTGCCCAGGCTGGAGTGCAGTGGCACGATCTCGGCTCACTGCAACCTCCGCCACCTGGGTTCAAGTGATTCTCCAGCCTCAGCCTCCTGAGTAGCTGGGATTACAGGTGCCCACCACCATGCCTAGCTAATTTTTGTATTTTTAGTAGAGATGGAGTTTCAACATGTTGGCCAGGCTGGTCTTGAACTCCTGACCTCAGGTGATCCACCTGCCTCAGCCTCCCAAAGTGCTGGGATTACAGGCATGAGCCACCATGTCCGGCCCCCTATGTGGGTTTCTGGAGCTCTTTCTCTGCAATTCTTGCCTCCCTGATACTCTTCCTTGAATATTGTAGCTGCCTCATTTTTCTAAAACGAGACTCAGTCTCCTCAAGTCAGGAGGACAACTAGGTTCTCCTTGTGATTCCGTTCCCTGCCATAGTCCAGAAAGGGGTTTTCCTACAGATAGCCAAGGTATTCTTTCACTTCTTCTCTTTAGTCTGTCTTGTTTCATGGATCAAAGTTCTACGTGATCTGCATTCTAAAATCTGAAAACCATTGTAACTTTGTCCAGTCTTCTAACAGGAGGAAAACTCTTTATCTAGTTATTCTACCATAATTATAACAGAAGACTTGATATGTATTTTGAAAAACAGTTTAATAGATTATTTTTTCTTTTGTGGTTAGTGCTTTTTTTCTTATTTACATCAAATTCATGAAGATAATCACTTATATTTTCCTCTAGTATCTTTATTGTTTTACTTTTAACAATTAGTTTGCAAATGAAATGGAAAATATTTGTGTGTGTGTGTGAATTAGGGATCAAGATAATTTTTTTCCATGTGAAAATGCAAATAGCCTAGGACTATTGATTAACAACTCCCTTCTTCTATTAATGAATGGCCATGTTTCCTATTACAAATAAGGTGGCAATATATATGCTGGTTTATTTTGGCGCACTCTATTCTGTTTCATTAATCTATTTGTTTATTTTTGTACCAATATCACACTGTCTTAATTACTCTAGCTCTATAATAATCTGTAAAGACAGAAAATGTCTTTTAGACTTTCAGATTTCTTTTTTTTTTTTTCAAGATTGGAACTTTGCATTTCCTAATGCACTTTAAATTCAGCTTGGTGACTTTTGAAATAAATAAATACCCAAATCCTAATGGTATTTTTATTGCAATCTCATTGGATCTCAGATTAGTGTGAAATGTCAGACACAGTGGCTCACACCTGTAGTCCCAGCACTTTGGGAGGCTGAGGCAAGTGGATCACTTGAGGTCAGGAGTTTGAGACCAGCCTGGTCAATATGGTGAAACCACATTGCAACTAAAAATACAAAAATTAGCTAGGTACAGTGGCAGGCTCCAGTAATCCCAGCTACTCAGGAGCCTGAGGCAGGAGAATCACTTGAACCCAGGAGGCAAGGTCGCAGTGAGCTGAGATCGCGCCACTGTACTTCAGTCTGTGTGACAGAGCTAAACTCCATCTCAAAAAAAAAAAAAAAAAAAAAAAAAAATTAGTGTGAAAATAAATAAAATATTTACAATGAGGCTTCCAAAACCTCATGAAATATCTTTTCATTTATATAGTTATTTAATTTTGGTAAAGAGATGTTTCACATTATTAGTTAGATTTATTCCCAGGTATATATTTTTTTAATATTATAAATGATATTTTTGCAACTTTTAAAAATTCATTGTGCCTTATACATTTTGTTTATGACCTTTATATAGTGATATTGCACAATTCACCATTAATTTACATTTTTGGATGATTTTGGAATTTCTACGTGCATGATCATCTTGTTCTATAAATACTGACACATTTTTTTTTAATTTTTATTTATTATTATTATTATACTTTAAGTTCTAGGGTACATGTGCATAACGTGCAGGTTTGTTACATATGTATACTTGTGCCATGTTGGTGTGCTGCACCCATCAACTCGTCAGCACCCATCAACTCGTCATTTACATCAGGTATAAGTCCCAGTGCAATCCCTCCCCCCGCCCCCCTCCCCATGATAGGCCCCAGTGTGTGATGTTCCCCTTCCCCGAGTCCAAGTGATCTCACTGTTCAGTTCCCACCTATGAGTGAGAACATGCGGTGTTTGGTTTTCTGTTCTTGTGATAGTTTGCTAAGAATGATGGTTTCCAGCTGCATCCATGTCCCTACAAAGGACAAAAACTCATCCTTTTTTATGGCTGCATAGTATTCCATGGTGTATATGTGCCACATTTTCTTAATCCAGTCTGTCACTGATGGACGTTTGGGTTGATTCCAAGTCTTTGCTATTGTGAATAGTGCCGCAATAAACATACGTGTGCATGTGTCTTTATAGTAGCATGATTTATAATTCTTTGGGTATATACCCAGTAATGGGATGGCTGGGTCATATGGTACATCTAGTTCTAGATCCTTGAGGAATCACCATACTGTTTCCCATAATGGTTGAACTAGTTTACAATCCCACCAACAGTGTAAAAGTGTTCCTATTTCTCCACATCCTCTCCAGCACCTGTTGTTTCCTGACTTTTTAATGATTGCCATTCTAACTGGTGTGAGATGGTATCTCATTGTAGTTTCGATTTGCATTTCTCTGATGACCAGTGATGATGAGCATTTTTTCATGTGTCTGTTGGCTGTATGAATGTCTTCTTTTGAGAAATGTCTATTCATATCCTTTGCCTACTTTTTGATGGGGTTGTTTGTTTTTTTTTCTTGTAAATTTGTTTGTGTTCTTTGTAGGTTCTGGATATTAGCCCTTTGTTAGATGAGTAGATTGCAACAATTTTCTCCCATTCTGTAGGTTGCCTGTTCACTCTGATGGTAGTTTCTTTTGCTGTGCAGAAACTCTTTAGTTTAATTAGATCCCATTTGTCAATTTTGGCTTTTGCTGCCATTGCTTTTGGTGTTTTAGACATGAAGTCTTTGCCCATGCCTATGTCCTGAATGGTACTACCTAGGTTTTCCTCTAGGGTTTCTATGGTATTAGGTCTAACATTTAAGTCTCTAATCCATCTTGAATTAATTTTCGTATAAGGAGTAAGGAAAGGATCCAGTTTCAGCTTTCTACTTATGGCTAGCCAATTTTCCCAGCACCATTTATTAAATAGGGAATCCTTTCCCCATTTCTTGTTTCTCTCAGGTTTGTCAAAGATCAGATGGCTGTAGATGTGTGGTATTATTTCTGAGGACTCTGTTCTGTTCCATTGGTCTATATCTCTGTTTTGGTACCAGTAACATGCTGTTTTGGTTACTGTAGCCTTGTAGTATAGTTTGAAGTCAGGTAGTGTGATGCCTCCAGCTTTGTTCTTCTGACTTAGGATTGTCTTGGAGATGCGGGCTCTTTTTTGGTTCCATATGAACTTTAAAGCAGTTTTTTCCAATTCTGTGAAGAAACTCATTGGTAGCTTGATGGGGATGGCATTGAATCTATAAATTACCTTGGGCAGTATGGCCATTTTCACGATATTGATTCTTCTTATCCATGAGCATGGTATGTTCTTCCATTTGTTTGTGTCCTCTTTTATTTCACTGAGCAGTGGTTCGTAGTTCTCCTTGAAGAGGTCCTTTACATCCCTTGTAAGTTAGATTCCTAGGTATTTTATTCTCTTTGAAGCAATTGTGAATGGAAGTTCATTCATTATTTGGCTCTCTGTCTGTTACTGGTGTATAAGAATGCTTGTGATTTTTGCACATCAATTTTGTATCCTGAGACTTTGCTGAAGTTGCTTATCAGCTTAAGGAGATTTTGGGCTGAGACGATGGGGGTTTTCTAAATATACAATCATGTCATCTGCAAAGAGGAACAATTTGACTTCTTCTTTTCCTAACTGAATACCCTTGATTTCTTTCTCTTGCCTGATTGCCCTAGCCAGAACTTCCAATACTATGTTGAATAGGAGTGGTGAGAGAGGGCATCCCTGTCTTGTGCCAGTTTTCAAAGGGAATTTTTCCAGGTTTTGCCCATTCGGTATGATATTGGCTGTGGGTCTGTCATAAATAGCTCTTATTATTTTGAGGTACGTTCCATCAATACCGAATTTATTGAGCGTTTTTAGCATGAAGGGCTGTTGAATTTTGTCAAAAGCCTTTTCTGCATCTATTGAGATAATGATGTGGTTCTTGTCTTTGGTTCTGTTTATATGCTGGATTATGTTTATTGATTTGCGAATGTTGAACCAGCCTTGCATCCCAGGGATGAAGCCCACTTCATCATGGTGGATAAACTTTTTGATGTGCTGCTGAATCTGGTTTGCCAGTATTTTATTGAGGATTTTTGCATCGATGTTCATCAGGGATATTGGTCTAAAATTCTCTTTTTTTGTTGTGTCTCTGCCAGGCTTTGGTGTCAGGATGATGTTGGCCTCATAAAATGAGTTAGAGAGGAGTCCCTCTTTTTCTACTGATTGGAATAGTTTCAGAAGGAATGGTACCAGCTCCTCCTTGTACCTCTGGTAGAATTCAGCTGTGAATCCATCTGGTCCTGGACTTTTTTTGGTTGGTAGGCTATTAATTATTGCCTCAATTTCAGAGCCTACTATTGGTCTATTCAGGGATTCAACTTCTTCCTGGTTTAGTCTTGGAAGAGTGTAAGTGTCCAGGAAATTATCCATTTCTTCTAGATTTTCTAGTTTATTTGCGTAGAGGTGTTTATAGTATTCTCTGATGGTAGTTTGTATTTCTGTGGGGTCGGTGGTGATATCCCCTTTATCATTTTTTATTGCGTCAATTTGATTCTTCTCTCTTTTCTTCTTTATTAGTCTTGCTAGTGGTCTGTCAATCTTGTTGATCTTTTCAAAAAACCAACTCCTGGATTCATTGATTTTTTGGAGGGTTTTTTGTGTCTCTATCTCCTTCAGTTCTGCTCTGATCTTAGTTATTTCTTGCCTTCTGCTAGCTTTCAAATGTGTTTGCTCTTGCTTCTCTAGTTCTTTTAATTGTGATGTTAGAGTGTCAATTTTAGATCTTTCCTGCTTTCTCTTGTGGGCATTTAGTGCTATAAATTTCCCTCTACACACTGCTTTAAATGTGTCCCAGAGATTCTGGTACGTTGTATCTTTGTTCTCATTGGTTTCAAAGAACATCTTTATTTCTGCCTTCATTTCGTTATGTACCCAGTAGTCATTCAGGAGCAGGTTGTTCAGTTTCCATGTAGTTGAGCGGTTTTGATTGAGTTTCTTAGTCCTGAGTTCTAGTTTGATTGCACTGTGGTCTGAGAGACAGTTTGTTATAATTTCTGTTCTTGTACATTTGCTGAGGAGTGCTTTACTTCCAATTATGTGGTCAATTTTGGAGTAAGTGCGATGTGGTGCTGAGAAGAATGTATATTCTGTTGATTTGGGGTGGAGAGTTCTATAGATGTCTATTAGGTCTGCTTGCTGCAGAGTTGAGTTCAATTCCTGGATATCCTTGTTAACTTTCTGTCTCGTTGATCTGTCTAATGTTGACAGTGGAGTGTTGAAGTCTCCCATAATTATTGTATGGGAGTCTAAGTCTCTTTGTAAGTCTCTAAGGACTTGCTTTATGAATCTGAGTGCTCCTGTATTGGGTGCATATATATTTAGGATAGTTAGCTCTTCCTGTTGAATTGATCCTTTTACCATTATGTAATGGCCTTCTTTGTCTCTTTTGATCTTTGATGGTTTAAAGTCTGTTTTATTAGAGACTAGTATTGCAACCTCTGCTTTTTTTTTGTTCTCCATTTGCTTGGTAAATCTTCCTCCATCCCTTTATTTTGAGCCTATGTATGTCTCTGCATGTGAGATGGGTCTCCTGAATACAGCAGACTGATGGGTCTTGACTCTTTATCCAGTTTGCCAGTCTGTGTCTTTTAATTGGAGCATTTAGTCCATTTACATTTAAGGTTAAGATTGTTATGTGTGAACTTGATCCTGCCATTATGATATTAACTGGTTATTTTGCTTGTTAGTTGATGTAGTTTCTTCCTAGCCTTGATGGTCTTTACATTTTGGCATGTTTTTGCAATGGCTGGTACCGGTTGTTCCTTTCCATGTTTAGTGCTTCCTTCAGGGTCTCTTGTAAGGTAGGCCTAGTGGTGACAAAATCTCTTAGCATTTGCTTATCTGTAAAGGATTTTATTTCTCCTTCACTTATGAAACTTAGTTTGGCTGGATATGAAATTCTGGGTCTAAAATTCTTTTCTTTAAGAATGTTGAATATTGGCCTCCACTCTCTTCTGGCTTGTAGAGTTTCTGCCGAGAGATCTGCTGTTAGTCTGATGGGCTTCCCTTTGTGGGTAACCCGACCTTTCTCTCTGGCTGCCCTTCAGATTTTTTCCTTCATTTCAACTTTGGTGAATCTGGCAATTATGTGTCTTGGAGTTGCTCTTCTCGAGGAGTATCTTTGTGGCATTCTCTGTATTTCCTGGATTTGAATGTTGGCCTGCCCTACTAGGTTGGGGAAGTTCTCCTGGATGATATCCTGAAGAGTGTTTTCCAACTTGGTTCCATTTTCCCCCTCACTTTCAGGCACCTCAATCAGATGTAGATTTGGTCTTTTGACATAATCCCATACTTCTTGCAGGCTTTGTTCATTTCTTTTTCTTCTTTTTTCTTTTGGTTTCTCTTCTCGCTTCATTTCATTCATTTGATCCTCAATCGCTGATACCCTTTCTTCCAGTTGATCGAGTCGGTTACTGAAGCTTGTGCATTTGTCACGTATTTCTCGAGTCATAGTTTTCATCTCTTTCGTTTATGACCTTCTCTGCATTAATTACTCTAGCTATCAATTCTTCCACTCTTTTTTCAAGATTTTTAGTTTCTTTGCTCTGGGTACGTAATTCCTCCTTTAGCTATGAGAAGTTTGATGGACTGAAGCCTTCTTCTCTCATCTTGTCAAAGTCATTCTCCGCCCAGCTTTGATCCGTTGCTGGCGATGAGCTGCCCTCCTTTGCCGGGGGAGATGTGCTCTTATTTTTTGAATTTCCAGCTTTTCTGCCCTGCTTTTTCCCCATCTTTGTGGTTTTATCTGCCTCTGGTCTTTGATGATGGTGACGTACTGATGGGGTTTTGGTGTAGGTGTCCTTCCTGTTTGATAGTTTTCCTTCTAACAGTCAGGACCCTCAGCTGTAGGTCTGTTGGAGATTGCTTGAGGTCCACTCCAGACCCTGTTTGCCTGGGTAACAGCAGCAGAGGCTGCAGAAGATAGAATATTGCTGAACAGCGAGTGTACCTGTCTGATTCTTGCTTTGGAAGCTTCCTCTCAGGGGTGTACTCCACCCTGTGAGGTGTGGGGTGTCAGACTGCCCTTAGTGGGGGATGTCTCCCAGTTAGGCTACTCAGGGGTCAGGGACCCACTTGAGCAGGCAGTCTGTCCCTTCTCAGATCTCAACCTCCGTGTTGGGAGATCCACTGCTCTCTTCAAAGCTGTCAGACAGAGTCGTTTGTGTCTGCAGAGGTTTCTGCTGCTTTTGTTGTTGTTTACTATGCCCTGTCCCCAGAGGTGGAGTCTACAGAGACAGGCAGGTTTCCTTGAGCTGCTGTGAGTTCCACCCAGTTGGAGCTTCCCAGCGGCTTTGTTTACCTACTTAAGCCTCAGCAATGGTGGGCGCCCCCCCCCCAGCCTCGCTGCTGCTTTGCAGTTAGATCGCAGACTGCTGTGCTAGCAATGAGGGAGGCTCCGTGGGCGTGGGACCCTCCCGGCCAGGTGTGGGATATGATCTCCTGGTGTGCCCGTTTGCTTAAAGCGCAGTATTGGGGTGGGAGTTAGCCGATTTTCCAGGTGTTGTGTGTCTCAGTTCCCCTGGCTAGGAAAAGGAATTCCCTTCCCCCTTGCGCTTCCCAGGTGAGGCGATGCCTCGCCCTGCTTCAGCTCTCGCTGGTCGGGCTGCAGCAGCTGACCAGCACCGATTGTCCAGCACTCCCTAGTGAGATGAACCCAGTACCTCAGTTGAAAATGCAGAAATCACCGGTCTTTGTGTCCCTCACGCTGGGAATTGGAGACTGGAGCTGTTCCTATTTGGCCATCTTGTTCCGCCCCCTCAATACTGACACATTTATTTCTCTTTTAACCGTCCTTAGACTTTTTCCTTGTCTTAGTTTATTGGTTACGTACTGAATTAAAATATTGTATTAAACAGCTGAACATAATCATCTTGTTGTTAATGTTGGGTGGATAGTTTTAATATTTCACTATAATGTATGATTTTTCCTGCAGGTTATTTACTGATATTTTTTGTCAGAGTAAGGAACTTGCTTTCTGTTTCTAATTTGCAAAAACTTTTTTGTTTGTCTGTTTTAATCATAAATTAACACTGAATTTTACGAAATTATTTTTTGTGCCTATCAACATGATTTTATGACCATTATTTTTTATTTGATAATGTAGTGAATAATGTTAATTGTTTATTTAACTATCCTTATCTACCTGGAATAAACCCCACTTAGTCTTGTAGACAGAACTTTCTAATGTCTGTTAAAGCAAGTTCACAGACACATTGATTATGAACACATCAAAGTGTTTCTTAAAATTTGTCACAAAGGAAGGAGCTTATGAACATGACAATTCAAATAATTCCTCTGAGAGACACATTTCATGGAAGGAAATGGCTGCAGTATGATTGCTAGATTGGATAAACTATAATGCAATAGCTGGTTAAAAATTACAGACTCTTCATGAGGTTTGTTAAGTGGCATTAGATTTTTCCTAAGATTGAACACTGTTAGGATTTTAGAAGTTTTGGTTTTTCAGTTCATTAATGTCAATCAGAAAATCGCTGGAGAATTTTATCAGGAATAGTAATTATTTCCAAAAGGAGCACCTACCAAACCATGTTAGGCCATGAAATTCTTCCAGATTTTGGACAATTCATAAAATACTAACTAAATTATCCATTTATTATTTAGGAGTGTCATGGAAAACTATGAAACCTGCCTGAGATTTTTTTTTTAGTTGTAGGAAAAAAGAACTATAGTTCAAAACAAAAGTTTAAAAGAATAATAATGGAAAGAATAAAGATGCTTTCTGCTAGTACTTTATTGAATTCAGCTGATCTCTATACCATGGCACATACCCTTTGATTCATCACTGACATTTCTAGCTATTTAACATAAGGAGACAATTATGTATGCTCACATTTATAGCTATTAAGGTTTTTATGGTAACATGGCTTATACCAAAGAGAAACAAGAAAAGAAAGAATGAAAGAGAGAAAGAAGGAAAGGAGGAAGAAGGAAGGAAGGAAGGAAGGAAGGAAGGAAGGAAGGAAGGAAGGAAGGAAGGAAGGAAGGAAGGAAGGAAAAGATTTCAATGTCTATCACCAAGTGATATGGTTTGATCATGGCCCCACCCAAATCCAACCTTGAACTGTAATCCCACAATTCCCACGTGTTGTGGGAGGGACCTGGTGGGAGGTAATTAAATCATAGGCGTGGGCCTTTCCAATGCTATTCTCATGATAGTGAATAAGTCTCACGAGATCTGATGGTTTTATGAATGGGACTTCCCCTTCACAAGCTCTTTTAGCCTGCTGCCATGTAAGAGGTCCCTTTGTTCTTCCTTTGTCTTCTGCCATGATTGTAAGGCCTCCTCAGCCATATGAAACTGTAATTCCATTAAACCTCTTTCCTTTATAAATTACCCAGCCTCGTGTATGTCTTTATCAGCAGCATGAGAACAGACTAATATACCAAGGGAATAATTATATAATTAGGATCCATCAGTAAAATTAATTCTCAGCAAACATTCAAATGACTAGTATAGGATACTTTCATTAACATGGGAAAATATTTAAAAAACCGGATTCCAATCCAGTATAGTCTTATTTTAAAATAATGTATATACAAAAATGTATGTATAAAAATTACATATATAATAATGTGGAAAAATTATGTTAAATTATTTCTGGAATGGTAAGCTATTTTTATTTTCTTCTTTTTTGTTTTTGTATCTTTCTTAAATATGTTTTTCTTATATAATAAGGCAAAAATAAACCTTGTAATACTACATTTTGTTGTAGTTAGACACAAATACAACATCCCCATATTGTCTTATAAATACCTCCAAAACCCTCTTAAAAAGAAGCTTCCTCCACATGAAGCAATTCTTTACATGCATTACTGAATGTATGTTAAAAGGCCAAGAGGCCAGGCACAGTGGCTTATGCCTGTAATCTCAGCACTTTTGGAGGCCA